>NC_088355.1:20722500-21015000 GCF_036884655.1 Musa acuminata AAA Group | reverse complement strand
TAGAGAGATCCTCCTCCTGGCCTTGAGCCATTGCTGCTGCTTGGATACTGTATCAACAAGCCAATGAGCACTTTGAGCAGCAAACAACATTATAGTTCTAATACAGGAAGCTTACTTGACTACAATTAGATGAATTGGATTGCCCTGGAATGATCTGTGACAGTGTGGATGGTTGTGGCAGGACCTTGGGCTGGGACTGGGTATAGCCATTGCTACATGGAAAGCTAATTGTAGAATCTGTTCCTTTAGGCAGCTCGAGCTTGTCCTCAAACTAGCATGAACAGAGTTCCAGAATTACTCACTGCCAAGCAAGCAGCATGATCATGTGGGTTGAGAGTGATACCTTGGATCTGGCATCATGATTCCACTCCGATACGAAGGCCATTGGAGCCCGACAATTCGTTCCGGTTGGTTCAAGACTAAGGTCAAGATTGTGTTCATGCTGGCCGGCTGACAGAATGGTGTTGTTCATAAAATTAGAGCTGCAGTGACTCTGCAAGAAGATGATCGATGCAAACAAGCAAATTGAACTCACTGGATGTGCCGAGCTCCTCCTTGTATATGCTGGGATCGAAGTTTGTCACTGCGTCCTTTCCATTGCATTTGATCGAAGCCTTGTCATAAGCTCTGAAAGCTCAAAGAAGCATCTTAGAACGCTCCATGCTCTACTCAACAGGCAGAGAATGAGATGCTGAGGGTTTCGGCATACCTAGCAGCTTCGACTTCCGTATCGAAGAGACCCAAATAAACGTATCTGTGAGGACAGGCAGGGAAGAAATTATCTTTCAGAGGAGAAAGAAGAGCAGCAGAATGAGGAGGGAGAGCAGAAGCATTACTTTTTACCCAGAAACTGGCCCATTCTGGCCTCCCACTTTCCACACTTGTGCAAGGTCACTCCCCTGTATTTGGAGCTTCCTCTGGGATAGCTGGTGCTCTCACGTCGGAGCACATGAACGAACTCCTCCTTGGTAAGGTTGCTCATCTGCCACCAACAAGAGATTTGCTTCTGCTAAGGAGAGAGAGAAGGAGAAGACAGCACAATGGCATGATTGTCCATCTTGACGTCCATCTCTTACCTGCTCTAGATCATCCTTGTAGTCATCCAGATCGAAATTAATATCTGCGTCTAGTCCACGAAACTTGATCGCAGCTCGGTCGTACGCCCTGCATCAACATCTCTCAATCTGAGATGAAGAATCGAGCAAGAAGACCATACGAAGGGAGTGGAATTGTGTGGATCAAACCTTGCTGCTGCATGCGCAGTGTCGAATCCACCTGCAGGCACCAAAAACAAACAGCAAATCAGTCAACACCTTCCCAGTCCGCAATCATGAAACAAAACGACGTCTTTCAAGCACTTCATATCTACCCAGATAAACTTGTTTCCCGCAGTCCCTGCACAGAGAAACCAAATTGAGTCACATTGTTGTGAATCCAGTGCCAAAGTTGGGATCTTTTCTAAGCTTGCGAGGTAGGGAAGAAGAGGAAGGAGCTAACCATATGTGGGATTCCCACCGCCCGGTCCTCCGGTAGAAAGTGACGCCTCGGAATTGGGAGCTCCTCGACCTCGGTCCCCTCCGGCTCTTCTTCGCGGCCTGCGACTCCTCCGTCGCCCTCTCAGTCACCACCAGCTCCGGCGCCATCCCGTCCACGTCACCCTCGGGAAAGAATTGGTGCGTCACGACGTCCGTCTCGCGCTCGGCCGAAGGAATCTCGTCGCGGCTGCCGGAGATGGAGAATCCAAAGATCTTCGTGGCGCCGGGAACCGGCTGCCCCTCGTCGGAGACCTCGATGACGACGTCAGAGGAAACAAAGTGATCGTTCTCGGTCTCCGCGGAGCCGGTCCTCGCAACGCCCCACTTCTTCTCCTCCTGCTCATCCTCCTCAGTGGCTGCCTCGTTGAGATTCCACTTCCCTCCCATCGAAAGCCCGGACCTTTAGCGATTTACGACGACAAAAACCGCACCTTTATCTTCTTCCCGCTATCAAAATCCAATCTTTATCGCCTTTCTCTCTACCTCTACCAATCTCCTAACTTAAACTTCCTTCTTCCAAATTGAAACATAGGACAGGGGAAAAGGCAGCAGGAAGGGAGGTTCGATGCTCCAAGGCAATAGCTTTACCTAACCCTACTGCCAGATAGAGATTGGCACCAGCTAAGAAGAATCTAAAGAGGAGCATTCACTAGTATATTTGGGGTTCGAAAGGGAACCGAAAGGAAACTGGTCTCAGGGAGGCAACCTTAGCAAGTGATCTTATTTAGGTGTCTACTCGTTGGTATGCTCTCTGCAGTCCCATCCTCTGCTCTCCATCTTCATATGTTTCAACCCCACCCTCCCTCCATGATTCCTGTTGGTAGCTGCTGTTACACAACAGCTCCACCATACTTTATTCTGTGATGGTGGAAAAATGGGAAAAAGGGAGGGTGGGAATTGTCACTGCATTGCTTTTGCCATCCCACATTAACCAAATCGAAAAGCATGCCACATGTGTCTCACCCGGGAAAGACCTTATACACTTTGCATGATGGTGACTGCTTACCTTCCTCCTGTCTATCAACCCTGTGTTACCATAACAATGTCAATAGATGTTCCTGTCACATTTGAATTGATGGTAAGTTGATTTGAGTTGGATTTCCCTAATCCATCATCTCAGGTGTACTGCATTTAACAAGGTTTAGAATGCATCTGTAATCTAAAGCTTCTCAAGAGTAACAGGGAGGATTTACTTGGGCCATGATGACTAAAAATCATCATATGAAAATTAGTTTATTCGGATGTTTAATGCAATCAACTGAAAAGAAAAGGCTTACATGTGAAACAGAAATCCATTTGCTTCAGATTACAAGTCTAATCTAAAGCTTCTCAAGAGTGCCAACTCCGAAGACAGAATTGTGAAGATTGACTTGTCAGTGATGCTTAATCCATGCTTCATTAATTATGTACATGAATCGAAATTAATCGATAACAAAATGTGAGAAAAACATCTGAAAATTAGTTATAATCAGACACCTCAAATTAGCAAAGTAATCATTTTACAGGCTTCTTTTGTTAGATATCTCATTAGTGGTATGATGCACAATTAGACATGTTAATCGATTGGTAGGTACTCTCCACTACCTAAGTCCTGTTGATGAGCTCCACACTCGCATTGTTCTAACCCCCGGTATGGTATCGGCCAGTAGAAGGGATATTGTAGTTTTTGGAGGAGGACATGTTCTGGGATCTCTTTTGTTAGTTTGTTGATCTCCACCACCGAACATGTATCAGAAAATGGACAGGGGAATAAGGGGGAGAAAGAAGAAGGTGTTTCCAGGAAAGTCCAATACAAGAGTACCAGCAGTGGGTCAAGCTTCCTTTTTGGGACAAGGTGAAGATGGGGAGTCGCCATTAGATGCTGCACCGAGAAGGAAAGGGAGAGACGGCAAAAGAAAACGCTGAAAGGAGAAAGATGGATGAGCAGCAGCACGTCACCATTGTGTTGTGCACTGCTTAAACTTGTCCACTAATGGAAGTGGGACGAGGGTGACATTTCTCTTACAATGACAACATCAATTCTCCACTCCCTGATTAAGGCAATGGAATGATGTTTTAAAGAACTATAGAACAATAGCTAGCCTGTAATTGATGCAAAGAAAAGAATAAAAGGTGTTTACAGGTTATGGTGTGTACGTCCAAATCCATCATCTAAACTTCTTTGAACAGTCTTAACCTGAGCTTGGAGGAAAAACTCAAGATTTTCTTGTACAAATCACTTTACTTCAATAGCAAATGCTCACTTCATCATCTACATTCGAAGCAGTGCTTAAGAATAAAAGAACTCGGTTCAATTTAGCTAAATACTGGTGATGTTGGTGATTCCCACGTTAAGTGGGGTTACTGTATTTCTGAAAATTGAACTCTTAAATGTTTACTAAGTCTAATAGGAGAATGCAATTTAACTCCTACAAAATAATTTAGTTTGATGTGTGAAGTTTTTCCATTCATGTATTCACAACCTACGAAAAGACCAAAGTATGCAGAGATAAGGCTATATTATATATATATATATTGTCCCTCTCCGGACTTCAAAGAGGTAAAAGGGATTTTTGTATTTTTAGTGATTTCCACCTAATTTCAAGTGTTTAAGGCCACATTAAATGGGGTACTATGGTTCTGCATTTTAATTTTTAAATGTTTATTAATGCAAAGAGCAGAATGCAATTAAGCTCCTGCAAAATATATTTATTTTTTAATATGCCTATTTACCTTACGCCAAAATTAAAGAATATAAAAATCACACTATATACACTGATCCTCCCTATATAACCCATATAAAGTGTCTAACTCCCTATACACTATATACATTGGATATTTTTTTATTTTTTATATGATAGTGATACTGCCTGATCTCAAGTATTTAAGACACATTAAATGGTGTCATTATAGTTGTGAAAATAAAGATCAAGAGGATAATACAATTTAGATCCCACAAAATAATTTATTTTTTATGTGATTTTTCTGAGACTCATTCCCTACATCAAACCAAAGTAGTTCAGCAGCACAGCATTTATTTTTTTTTAAACTTTGTAAACTATCATTATCATTTTAAACACTTTTAGTTTATATATGTGTTAAAAATTAAATAGCATCTGAAGCTAAATCTGAACTCTTCCTTTTTGTGGATGCTGAAAAATCAGCCACTCAAAGGATTAAGACTGAAAATCCTCTTAAAAGAAAAGTTCTATCCTTGTTGTGTTGTCATTTTCAAGATCTAAGTTAAGAGAAATGAAATTTACATCAACAAACTCCTTTTTGGGGCGACGAATCTACATTCAATAAAAAGGTTGCTGGAAAGTCTTCAAAAAAAATGCCACACATACGAAAGCTAAAATCAGAGAACAATCTAATTGAATACATCTAACTTGTAATAGGTGAACAACCCCAACAAATTCTCTCTGAGATATCAAATCTAAGAAATAGTATGAGGAGAAGAAAGTTACACTTGATCCTTCCAACACTAATTATGATTCCAGGTTTAAAAGTGAAGAAAATGGTAAACATTATCTCAAGAATCTCTTGTAATCTAACATAAGCTCTACTTAAAATTTGAAAGCCAAGAATTCTATATCGTTTAGATAATTCTCATCGTTGTCAATATTCTTACACAAACCCCATTTGATGTTTAACATAACATTACCACTCAACTCATACAAAAGTCAAGCAGTGAGATCCATCTCATTTATGAGCGAGGGGAATTGTCGAAGCTTCAATGGTCTCTCATGTATCTGTTCTTCGAAGAAATGAGCATTTGGAAAACAGAGGAATATGTGCAGATTTTTTTTTTTTCAGATTTAGTGGATATAAATGCCTAGTAATATATTCTGTCGGAGCCAATTAAATAAAATTAGATATCCGATGTATGCATATAAACATATTTTTGATACATTAGGTCTGAATGTTCTGTATTCCGTAGTCTTCTAAAACTAGACGGATATGTGCCAAAAGAAAACATTGATTAATTTTTGTTTGGTCCCTATAAATATGTGATCAAAATTAATTAATACTTTAACAACTATTTGAGAATCAACAACCTCACTATCAAATATTATCTTTCCTAATCATATATAACTTCATTGAATAACGTACTTTTATGAGGTGATAATCTTATTCTACCTTATTCTATCTAATAATTCACTATCAAATTTGTGAGGTGATTAGCCTACTTCATTAATTCACCTACTTTTGTGAGGTGATAATGTTATTCTATCTAATCATATAATAATTAATGCATGAGGGACAAAAACCTAGATCTAAATATAAACGAATTCATGAATGACATATCTAGGGTGCACAGACGGAATAATTGGATTGCAAAAGAGAGTTTATTATATAAGAACTTCATGCTTAATCTTACTGGATAGAATATCCGCAAGGAAGTCATGGTAAATATAGAGTACGATAAGTGTAAGCATCATAGATCTTTATGAGATCATCAAGATATTATACGAGGTATCCCAACAATATTTTTTTTTTTGGCCTTTACGGTTGAAAAATTGAAGAGAAAAGAACGGCTGCTTTGGAGAACATAATCCTCTGCTTAACTTCTTTATGAGCACAAGGGAGATGGATGCTAGAGACAATGTCAAAAAGTGCCATTCTTTAGCCTCCATCTTTTTATCCACCTCAATATGCCATCTTTCACATGAAAGCTGCAAGCCAAAGCTACACTTCACCAACAGAAATGGAGAAGAGAAGAAAGTAGTAGCATCCCACAGTGAGCTCATCAGTTGCCCCATCCAGAAGAGGTTTAATCAAATTGGGGCAGATGATTAATGAAACATGATATGTAGCTGCTCAATGTCTGTTCAAAATATGCTCTTCCAAGTTACATATAGATATATGTATACATACACAAACAACAACCGAAGAAGATGGTTACCAGTTCTCTTAAATTTGGTGGGTGGTGTTAGTTGTAAGTTGCATAAAGACTCTCTCTGGAGAAGTCACTATAAATCCATCCATAGCTTGTCTTTGAAAGGAATGACGTATTCCCTAGATAGATCTTCTTTGGTTCTTTATCATGCCATATTAAGATTTATAAATAGGGGGACTGTAGCTATATATATATATATATATATATATATATATATATATATATATATATATACATGTGCATCAATTCTTGCTAAGTCTAAAAATATAATAATTGCCGTCGTAAATTTTGTACAACATATATTTCCCTTCATATATTTTTTGACATTTCAACAATCATCACCTTATTCTTATGAGACACTTTCAGCAATATGATTTCTGCTATTAATTGTAACCACAAGATTTCATTGTTTCTGGAAGAAATAAAAGTTTTGCATATAAAAAGTTTAAGAAGATTCAAGAAATGCTTGTACCCTTCTTTAATGAAACAAGCATCTTCTCCATATGTGACTACCAAACTTATTATAATAAACAAAAAATGTTCCAGAATTAAACAGAATCAGAAAGACAAAGCAATACAAGCTTTTCCTCGAGGAATAGATAACACCAAGCCTTAACTAGTCAAACTGGTAGCACAAACCTTGATCAGCTGCTTTTGACTTAAAATGGATTTTGTGTTTGGGAGACTGCAGCATATGGATGGATGCCCAAAGAAGGTATTCAATTTAATGTTCACTAGTTCAATCTTTCAAGCATATCACTGCTATTTGGGGGAGCCATTGGAAGAAGACTCGCTCATTCAATCCTTGCAATCGCTATATCTACCTTTTCTGATTGTGAAAATATGAAAATATGAGAGAGTAACAGTTGATGAAGATACACATTTTTCCTTGGGATGTAAATATTTGAGCTATTCCAAGTCACATCTAACTGCTGATTTAGTAGTTAATTACATGAGGCTATTTACTAATTAGCATAAGGAACAAGTAGCCCCTGAACTGAACTTAACAGACAATCTTACGCCAACCAAATTTTTTTCACAGGCCGGCCACCGTGCAATTTGCTTAAAGAAAAGAGGGTTTTGGTGAAAGCAACAACAACCATCTATTGATAATAAAAGAATGATGCACTATTTAGACCTGGACAGTCAACTACAGTGAGTAGGAGATTAGCAAAGCAATAAGCAGTTTGACAAACAAGTGACCAGAAAAGTGCAACATCGATGCAGATCCTGACAATTGTACATACCCAGAGTAGGTGCCTCCACTATTCGTGGAAGTTTGATTTGGCGATCCTGTGTTCTTGCAAACTCCCATTGGTGCCCCAGCCTGTAGAAACCCAATATAACATAAAAGGTCAAAACAATCTATAAGCTCTGTGACTACGCTCTATGTGAAATAATCAACAAAAACTAAAATCAAGCAGAAAGATGGCAAAAGAACAGAAACATCATTGAGCTACAAGATGGATCTGGAAATTGAAATAGACAGACCTGGCAGGCAGTGATAGTACCACACCCACATAGTGCAAGTCCATTTATTCTATCTTGAATATCAAAAACACCTCCTCCGTTGCTTCTCTGCAAATATATTCTCCCGTTAGGAACACTTCCTATGAGCTTTCTTTTGGAAGTTCAATTTGGTACTACCATGTAAAAATTTACTGCAAGAAAGTTGGGCATTATATTTCCTGCTGCTCTATAACAAGCATCAACCATTTCAGCAAATCCAACTGAATGCTCCTTGCAAGCTTCATTTTGAACTGGAATTGTAGGGAAGTAGTTTTGTAAAAATAAGGATGCATATCTTGAATTCAGTGGTTGTGATTCCTTCCTATTTGGGCAAGAACCTGGTACCACTCCCGGATCTCCAGCTGCCAAAACAAATGCCAAGAAACAACACTATGGGCTTAGACGAGATTGAAATCCATGTGTGTCTAGGCAATGATATTGACAGTTAGATAAACTTAAAATACCAGGAAAAAAAAAACCTTTACAAAATGAGTAGACAATATTATGCACCACAGACAAGACTATGAAGATGGAATGCATTGGTTGCCTAAATAGTTGACCAATTATTACTAACCACATGCAAGCCTCAGAGAATCCCTAAATTCATATAGACTATTATGGAATCTACTGATTCTATCTACAGACAGTATAATGCCATGTCATAAAATTCAACCATCATTTACAAAGGAAAAAAAAGCACCAAGAACTTGTTAAGCTTGTAATTCTATTAATATCGTGGCATTAATATGCTGACAAGATGCTAGCATGACACACAATATCTGTTTGAATCATATTTCTCCTTTTCTCAGGGAATAGCTCCTCATTGAGTTCTAAACCACTGATTGTTCTGAAAAATATTATTTAGTAATACCCTTGTTCTAGAAAGAAGTTAAATGCATATGGTATATCTATTATAAATATTCATGACCATCACTCCAACAACAGTACAGAATTGGCAGATAAGCTCAACATATGTAATAAATGAATGATACTGTATGATTTCTTCTCTAGCAACTAGAACAGTGCTATGGCAGACCAACTAATCCTCAAAGTTAAATTAGTCAAAGAAACATCTGCCAATGATTTGCTAATTCAAAAGAATTATCTGAACTGAATGAAGAGTTGATGACACAATTCTGATTTTGAATCCAGGACAGGTTGAAATTGTTAGTGGAAGATAGCTGGATAATAAACTCTTACTACAGGGAAGTATACAATGATAACCAGTAGTTTTTCTCATGAAGATCGATTTAGTTCCTTTACCCCCTATTTATTGCAAAGGATGTAAGATGGTAAACAAGGTGGTAAAGTCATCACACTAATCCAAGCTCCAAAAGTTGGTGTAACAAGGAAGTATATGATTTCACTCATGTTTTCAAAGTCAACGAAAACACAGATTATGAGAATTTATATCAATAGAGAAGCGCCAAATAAAAATGTCGTTGGTGTAGTAGAGATGGTTTCTGTGCTTGACTGGCTCAAAAATGACCAATGATACATATGATGGTTGTCAGAATCATGACTAAATGTTACCAAGTTCAAGGAATCAAGAGAGTGCCTTCTGTTGATGTAAAGTTATTACTTGAGTTGCATGATTTCCCCAGCTTCACAGCATTCACTCCAATTATATCTTACTTAATTCTCTTTTATCCTATCTTGTCTTTGCATCCCTTCTATCCTAATAAAAGACCATTATAGATGACAATGAATTTAAGGGAATCCAGTCCTTGAGGACGTATTATCAGCTAGGTAGGTGCAATAGTAGAATGTTGGCAGCTGTTACAGAGATAACGGCAACTGAGCTTTATGAAGCATGGCTATAGGTATACTGAAAACAAGATGTTTTTTATTGTCATTGAGTTTCAATACATTTTTCCCTCTAATCATTAACTACTAAAGGTTAAGGTATCAGAACAACTGAAGTACATTGAACTTTAAGATCATGGGTATACAGAAATTAACAAACTAATGTCACTGTGAAAATACACATCGATAAGATCAACTGGAGTGCATTGCATTATAGGGACAGACATAGTCTAAACATTTCCATCATGCCTTCCTAGAGAATTTCTCTTGTTAAATCTAATAAATAGACAGTCAAAGGGTTGCTATGAAGGATCATCTAGTTTCGCCCTTAACATAAAGGTCTCAGCTTTACAATTTCTGTTATAGTTCTTAGCTCATGCTTGAATAATCAATTTATACCACTCACATGAGAGATGCAAATTTCACATCAAAGCCTTTGTAATACAAGGCAGCTTACTTATGGGTATATAGAAGTACTGTTTAATCCTTCTCATATATAATACCTTTAAAAGCAGTGCATCTTTTGTGCGGTAAGTTTACACCTTCAGTCTTATGGCACGCCACTAGTGTAACAATGAATATATTCTCCAAAATCACCGTGGAATCCTATACTCATGCAGAGAAGAGGAACATTGAGCTTACAATGCATTTCTCTAATAAATGACTTAGTCTTGATGTATATTGTGTTCTGACTCTTATCTTTCAATCAAGGTCATTCTTGGCTAGTATCACTCGATTAGTTGTCATTTTACGAAGTTACAGATCACGAAATAAGCCATTATTGTCACCAAGGCCTTCATAACCAACGAGGAGTCTGTTATAGACAAAAAAAATCAAAGTTGAGAAGACTTGCATTGTGGTGTGAAAAAGTACAAAGCACTCGCATAATTTGCATAATAATTGTATATCAAGAGAAATAGCAGCCTACAGAACAAAAACATCATGGAGCTGATTGTAGAGTGGATTGCAGTTAAGGAGCTTTTTCCTATCCATGGATCAGGTCCCATACACAGCATCATACAAAATATAATAGATTTGACAGAATTATATGACAGGGTATATATCCTTGAAGATCCTCAAAAGCTAGAATTTAGTTCTTAATCAAAAAAATGTAAGCAAAAAAGAAACTTCCCAAGAGCTTAGAAGATTATAATACTGAAGCAGGGAGGATATAACGAATAATATAAATAAGTTGCTTGCTATTGTTCTGAGATTCTACTTTGTTATTTGAGGAACCAATCAAATCATGGTAGAAACCTATAGGAACATTAAATATTAACTATCTGATTTCAGCTAGCAAATTCTTTATGAACTTACGTTCATTCTCCACCATGTACCGCCATTGATACGCAATACCCTCATTGGCTTCCTTTGAAGCATCAGAGGTAAAGACAAGAAGCCTATGGTTCTTTGCCACCATATCTGTCACACTCGGCCAATCCATCCCATTCATGGGCATCTCTGAGACTGGATACCAGAATTTGACCAAGCCCGCATCTGTGAACAGTTTAGTCAACCCTTTGGGAGCACGCACATAATCCTCGATGATAATTGTTACAATCTCTAATGGATTCTCAGTCAAGAACTCCTCGACCTCCTTCAGAGTGTTAATTGCTGGTTCCTACAAGCGTGAATTGAATAACTCAAACAATGACATTACCACAGAAATTTATGATATCCATAGGAACGGCTGCAGAAATCAACTGACGAATGCCGTGAAGTTGTAGCACTGCCCCTGAAACGAGTGGCAGAGCCAGATATCGTTCTCAAAGTCATACATGTCCAGCATCAATCCCCTCACACCATTCTACAAGCGAACATCCAATATTGCAAGAACAGAAACAACAAGAAAGATCAAATATTGGACAAGGAAAAAAAATGTCCACCAAACCACAGAGAAATCATGGCATGCTTACTCTCAATTGATTCGTGACGGTATCTTCCTGGTTGTAAAAGGTAACTCTTTGGACGCCGGTGTAGGATGGCTCGTCAACGATGGAGAAGGAATTGTGGGTCACTAGCCATGTGTACCTGTTGAAAGGCAGTCCCTTCACCTGAAACCAATTCAATCATTCAGACACCTCAACGCTTGAAGCAAAGATAAAGAAGAAGGAGAAGAGTACAAGACGTCAGAAGCAATGGAAGGAAAAGAGAGAGAAGGATGAGTACGAAGGCAGTGGGCTGGTAGGCCAGGGCCCGAACGCAGGCGGGCTGCACGTTGCCGGATGCGGGGCAGCTGCCGCAGTAGAGCCCCGCAGCGCAGTCATCAGCGGTAGAACAAGAATCAAGAAGCTACACCAGATCACAACCAAGCAATCCAGCTCAAAAACAAAGAAAACGAACTACACCACAGATAAGATAGGGAGAGAGAAGGAAAGAGGACGGATACCTGACAAGAGCGGGGCGGACAGGACGCGGCAGCGGCAGAAGAGAGGAGCAGCAAGTGGAGGAGAGGGATTGAAACAAGAAAAGGCAGATCGGTAGACTCCATCACTCTGCTCCTCCTCACCGCTGCTGCTGCAGCTGCTTGAAACAGTAGTGGAGATTGGAACGGGAGAGGAAAGTGAGGAGGAGGACTACTTTGGTGGGACGTGAATGGAATTACCGGAGTGCCCTTCAGCCGGAGGGCACTCTGCTTTTGAGCTTTAGTTAATGGCAGTACAAGACAAGGAGTTGGTGACTGTAAAGACGTGAGACAGAGGCCGGGAAACGTGGTAAGCGTCTCTGTCCTTTCCCCTTGCGCTTCTGCATGGCTACCATGGAAGTGGAAGAATGATGGAGACTAATGTGTTGCCATCAACAACGGGTTGCAAGATATGAAGATTTTGATAAAAGACAGAAGATATAAGATATATTTTCCATTGTTATGTTGACCCTATTTATATATATGTTAGAAGGAAGGATTTTCCTCAACAGAGTAGCGAGATTTTCTCGTACAGTTAGAAAAATCTTATATGCTATCATGCCCCTACAAGATGGTAATCCTATCAAGGATACCGATCTTAGATCGATGCAATACAAATAGTTTACGAACAAGAGACTTCGTGAGTGAGTCTGCTAATTGATCAGCCATATGTACATTAGAAACATATAGTTGACGTCGGACAACTTAATCTCGCATGAAGTGGAAGTCGATAGCAATATGTTTCTGTTGAATCTCGGATTTTGATGATGAAATCAATTAATGAGTTTGTGATCTAATTTATGTTTTGAGTGACGCGGGACTAGCTTCGATCAAAGAGAAGTAAATTGATTAAAGCAGGAAGAATCATATTGGGCTGGAGTGAACATGTCAGAAGATTGGACGTCGGGCCGAAGGATCGGTCAACGTGTCGGTAGAAGGCTCGTGCCGTGAATTTGGGCATCGAGCCGAAGGATCGGACATTGCACTAAGGAGATCAGAAGTTACGGAAGTCAACATGCCGATTAGGCAATACGTTGAAGGAGAGGACGATGCGCTAAAGGATCGGATAAGTACCGGATGAACCAATGACATACCGGACAAAGGATTCATGCTTTGGAATCATTTGTCTAAGATTGAAGTACTTTAGGGGGCTAATTGAGTTAGCTTTTGGTATAATCATGCTAACTCAATTAGGGGCTAATTGGGCCTTAATTAGGACTGATTTGGGCTCATTGGGAGGCTCATTCAGTGATCCAAAAGTTAGGTTAAGCGGTGGAACCGCTTGTGAGTTGAAAACTCGAAAAACCCGATCTTCGAGGCTGTCAGGCGGTGGTACTGCCCAGTGACTTTGTTTCAAGCGATGATACCGCCAGACTAGGTGGTGGTACTGCCCAGTGTTAGGCTGTAAGTGGTGGTACCGCTCAGTGCAGGCGATGGTACTGCCCGTACCTCGAAATCTCAGGGATTTAAATTTTGGGCTCCAAATTTAAATCCATTTGGGGCCTATAAATACCCAAGCTATTTCTATATAGAATAGCAAGAATTGGGTAGTAAGGGGAAAAGAATCATTGCCGAAAAAGAGTTGAAAAAGCTTGAAAGTGTTGAGTGTTCCCCTCCATCTCTTAGAGTTTAGAGTTCATTCTAAGAGAGGTGTGAAACTTATAAAGGTTCTCTCCCGAGCTTGTCAAAAGGATAATAGAGTTGTAAGAAGGTGATTGGTCTTTACCTATTGAAAAAAGATCGTTAGTAGATGCCGGTGGTGTTGAATCTCAGACTTTGATGATGAAATCAATTGATAAATTATTTGACCTAATCTATTTGTTGAGATAAGTGTGTAGGATTAATTACGATAGTGATAAGGCGTAAAGCAGATGATGGGCCGGAGTCCAAGATTCGGATGATATACCGGGAGCTCACCGAGAGCTCATCTAAAGATCACCGAGAGTTCGTTGCTGAAAGCTCGTTGGGACATCGCCGAAAGTTCGTCGGAAGATCGCCGAAAGTTCGTCGGGAGTTCGCCGAAAGCGCGCCAGAAGACTCGCTGAGAAATTCGCCGAGGGAAAGATCGACATACCGGACTAATTGCTTGTCTTAATCATAGTTAGAACTATAAATTGAGTTAAGATTGGGAGGTGATCCCACTAACTAAATTAGGGGCCAACTAGGCCCTTCACAAGGCTGAATTAGGTCGGATTGGACAGCCCATTCAGCATCTGAATTCATGGCCGGCGGTGGCATCACCTGGTGACCTAGTCTCCCAGGTGGTCTGGGTGGTGGTATCGCCCAGACTAGGCAGTGGTACCACCCAGACTGGGTGGTGGTATCACCAATAGTTAATACTCCCAGCGGTGGTACCACCCCTATGAAGCGATAGTACCGCTAGAGCTCGGTCTCCGAGCTCTGTTAAGTGATCGTACCACCCAGATTGGGTGGTGGTACCGCCTAGTCTCAGGTGTCAAGCAGTGGTACCGTTAGTACCCCGAAAATCTTGGATGAGACACTTTTTGGCTCCATTTTTGAAACCATTGGGGCCTATAAATACCCCATCCTTTTCTACATGAAAGGGTAACTAAGTGCTATTATATGTGTGAAAAACTCTTAGTGTTTGGAGTATGAAAAGTGTTGTAAAAATGAGAAGAGCTCTCCTCCTCCCTCTCTTAGCCTTGTAACCATCCAAGAAAGAGGAGTGCGACTTGTAAATGTTGTCTCCTAAACCCGATAAAAGGAGAAAGAGTTGTTAAAGATGGTTGGTCTTTGCCTATTGAAGAAAGGCCTTTAGTGGACGCCGGTGACCTCGACGGAGGAGGAATCCGAAGTGGATATAGGCCTCATTCACCGAACCACTCTAAATTCTGGTTTGCTTTTCCTTTTGTGCAATTTACTTTACTGTAAACCTCCTCTCTTAGTGCTACTCTTGATCCTAACAATTGGTATCAGAGTAAGGTTCACTCTCATTTGGTTTAAAATCCAAGAGAGATGGCATTTGCCGATAACCAAGAGGGTTATTCAATTGCACGTTCGCCCATGTTCAATGGGACGGATTACACATATTGGAAGACTAGAATGAGGATCTTATTAATTTCAATAGATTTTGAATTATAAAAAATTGTAGAAAATAGGTTTCCAAAGTCTTCTCTTCCAATGAATGATTGGAATGAGTTAGAGAAGAAGACTTTCACTTTAAACGCCAAGGCTATGAATGTCTTGTTTTGTACCTTAGATAAAAACAGGTTCAATCATGTGTCCATTTGTGAAATGACTTTTGATATTTATCACACACTCAAAGTGACTCATGAAGGCACTAGTAGAATGAATGATTCAAAAATTAATCTTTTAGTGCATACTTATGAGTTGTTTCGGATGAAACCAAGTGAGACTATTGGAGACATATACACCCGATTTATGGATGTCGTCAATGGTCTAAAAGACTAGGTAAAGGTTTATCGGATTTTGAACTTGTTAATAAAATTTTAAGATCCCTTCCAAAGAGTTGGGACCCTAAAGTCACGGCCATTCAAGAGGCCAAAGACCTAAATAACTTTCTTCTTGAAGAACTAATCTGGTCACTAATGACCTATAAGATGACTTATAATGCTCATGAAGAGCTTGAGAACAACCTTCCAAAGAACAGGAAGGATATGACACTAAAAACTCAAAAAGACCACTTGAAAGAAAATTCAAGTGATGAGGACCTTGATGATGACTTTGCTCTCTTAACAAGAAAGTTTAAAAATTTTATAAAAGGAATAAATTTAAATATGATACAAAAAATAAATTTAAACTTAAAAAAGAACAAGTAATATGTTACGAATGCAAGAAGCCGGGACATTACAAGAACGAATATCCCCTAGCCAAGAAGAAGCAACCAAAGAAGAAGAAGGCTCTTAAACCAACATGGGATGACTCAAGTTCATCCGAAGAAGAGGAGCTAACCAACACCGAGCAAGTTGTTCACTATGCGCTAATGGCTATTGGAGATGAGGTGAGTCATTCATTTGATGCAAATTTATCCTTTGATGAACTATTAAATGCTTTTCATGATTTATTTGATAAATATAAATTAATTAGTAAAAATATAAATTATTGAAAAAAAAACATGCTTCTCTTGTTAGTGATTTCGATAGATTAAAAGTTGAGCACAATGATAGTTTAGCTCGATGTACGAAATGTGATGAACTAGAAATACTTCAAAAAGAAAACTTGCTACTTAAAGAAACCTTAGAAAAATTTGAGATTGGTAACAAGTCCTTGAACATGATTTTTGCCAACAAGAGTCACACTCATAGAAAAGACGGAATCGGATTTGTGAGTAACTCTCACCAAAATCCAACCACCTTTATTAAAGGCCCTACTTTGCATGTTTCACCTCGAAACAAATATAACTTTTGTTACAAATTTGAGCATGTAGCTTATCATTATCCATTTAAGAAATGTAGTCTACACAAATTCATTTGGGTTCCTAAAAGAACCATAAAGAACTTAATACAAAATGATAAGTTAAGCCGATCGATTTTGAGGCACCCAAGGTCAAATGGGTATTAGGAACGAGTTGGCACTAAGAGGGGGAGAATTAGTGCAGCGGATAAAAGTTTTGATTTTGAAAAACTCTAAAAAACTTCATACGATAAAAAATCGTATCGTAAATATACTTGACTTGAAAGCCTATGGAAGCGTAATGAATAAGTAAAGCAGTTTACAATATGTAAATAACAATAATAGAAATACAAACCATAGAAAAACACGTCAATTTTATAGTGGTTCAGTCATCCGACCTACATCCACTCCCGATACCTCCTCCAATGAGGTCACCGATTTTCACTATTGATCTTTCTTGAAGGGCAAAGATCAATCATCCCTTTACATAACTTTCATAAGTGGCTCACTCTCCTTTTACAAACTTTCACACTTAGAAATGATGGAGGTGAACTCTCAACTTTTACAAGCTATTTCATTATAGTTTCGGATCAGTTCTTATCACTTCTCTTGCTATACTAGCTGAGAAGTAAGGGGTATTTATAGCCCTCAATTGGCTTCAAAATTACAGCCAAAAAAAGTCTCAACCCAGGTTTTCCGGGTCCTGGCGGTACCACCGCCTACAGCACTAACACTGGACAGTACCACCGCTCAGTCTGGCGATACTACTGCCTAATATAGTCTGGGAGACTATGTCTGGGTAGTACCACTGCTTGACATAGTCTTGAAGACTGTGTCTAGGCGGTACCACGGCTTAGTCTAGTGGTGCCACCACTTGACACAATCTTGAAGATTGTGTCTAAGCGGTGCCACCGCCAAGTCTGGGCAGTGCCATTGCTAGACCCTACTATAGGACTCTGAATGAGCCAAATAATAAGCCTAATTCAGCCCTGATTCAGGCCCAATTGACCCCTAATTGAGTTAGCATTATTTTCACCCAAATACTGACTCAATTAGACCTAAACTAACTCGATCTAAACAAATTATTACAAGTATGAATCCTATGTTATCCGGCATGTCATTGGTTCATTCGGTGCTTTGTCCAATCATTCGACGCTTCATATGATCTTTTGGCGCATCGTCCACTCTTGCGGTCTATTGCCCAATCAGCATGTTAACCTCCGCAACTCCGATCTTCTTAGCGTAATGTCCACTCTTCTTGGCTCAATACCCCAACTCATGGCACGAAGCCTTCTACTGATACATCAACCGATTCTTTGGTTCGACATCCAATCTTCTGACATGTTTATTCTGGCCCAACATCTGATTTCTCCTACTTTAATCAATTTACCTCTCATTAATCAAAGCTAGTCCTATATTACTTAAACATACAAATCAAATCATAAACACTTATCAATTGGTTTCATCATCAAAATCTGAGATTTAATAATGGGTACCTAAAAATCATCCTTTTTTGTAGAAACATATATCATCACAAGCTAGGAGCAAGAGATGGTACCTTGATAGTGGATGCTCAAGGTATAAGATCGGAGATCCATCTCAATTCTCTAAGCTCACTAGCCTAGACGAAGAATATGTCACATTCGGAGACAACAACAAGGGTAAAATCATTGACAAAGGAACCATAGGTAACAAATCCAACCTTTTTATTGAAGATGTGTTATTGGTTGATGGTTTAGCATAACCTTTTGAGCATTAGTCAATTGTGTGATAAAGGATATATTGTTAGATTTGAATCTAATGCTTGTATTATAGAAAAACCACACAAAAACACATCTATGATTACCTTAAAATAAAATAATGTATACACTATCAACATTGATGATCTTTGTAATGAAATATGTTTTTCAGTTTTAAATGACGATGCTGGGCTTTGGCATAGGAGATTAGGACATGCTAGCATGAAACTAATCTCTCAAATCTCATCTAAAGAACTTGTGAGAGGAATTCCTCATATTAAGTTCATCAAAGACAATGTGTGTGATGCATGTCAACTAGGAAAACAAATAAAATGTAGTTTCAAACCAAAGAACCAAATAAGCATCTCTAGACCATTGCAATTGATCCATATGGACTTGTTCGGACCAATTGCTACATCAAGCCTAGGAGGTAGCAAATACGCCTTTGTTATTGTGGATGATTATAGTAGATACATATGGACTTACTTTTTAGCACACAAAAGTGATTGCTTTAGGTATTTCTCTAAGTTAATGATTTCGTCAATTCGAAGGTGATCATGGTGGTAAATTTCAAAATCATGATTTCCAAGACTTTTGTGAATCTAATGGATATAACCATAATTTCTCTACTCCGAGAAATCCTCAACAAAATGGAGTAGTAGAAAGGAAAAATAGAAACTTACAAGAAATGACAAGAATCATGTTAAACGAACATAACCTACCCAAATATTTTTGGGCCGAAGCCATAAATATGATATGCTATGTTATGAATAGGGTTATAGTAAAACTCTTTATGAGTTGTGGAACAACAAAAAATCCAACGTTTCATACTTTAAAGTTTTCGGGTGTAAATGTTTTATTTTGAATGAAAAAGATACCTTAGGAAAATTTGATGTAAAGTCCGATGAAAAGATTTTTCTTGGTTATTCTTCTATCTCTAAGGTCTTTCATATTTTTAATAAAAAAACTTTAATTATAGAAGAGTCTATTCATGTTGTTTTTAATGAAGTTTCTGAAGTCAAGAAAAAAAGTTTGATGATGATCTTAATTTTGATGCTTTGAATTTAAATAAAATCCTTTCTCTATCTAGCAACTTGGATGCATCTTCTTCCGAAACATCCTTACCTAAGGAATGTAAGTATGTAGATGCTCATCCTAAGGAGCTAATTATTGGAGATACATCAAAAGGTGTTCAAACTCATTTTTGTCTTAAGAATTTCTCTACAAATGTTGCTTTTCTCTCCCAAATTGAACCTAAATGCATTAACGAGGCCTTAAAAGATAATTCATAGGTCAACGCAATACAAGAAGAGTTAAATCAATTTGAGAGAAATGAGGTGTGGAAGGTTGTTCCGAGGCCAAATGACCATTTAGTTATTAGTACTAAATGGGTCTTTAGAAATAAGCAAGATGAACTTGGTATCATGGTTAGAAACAATACTAGATTAGTGGCCAAGGGTTTCAACCAAGAAGAAGGTATCGATTATGAAGAAACCTTCACTCCTATGGCACGATTAGAAGCCATAAGGATGCTCCTTGCCTATGCTAGTAGTAATAATTTTAAGTTGTTTCAAATGGATGTTAAGATTGCTTTTGTTAATGGCTTTATTTCTGAAGAAGTTTAGGTTGAACAACCTCTTGGATTTAAGAATGATAATCTCTATAATTTTGTGTTTAAATTAACTAAAGCTTTCTATGGATTGAAACAAGCCCCAAGGGCTTGGTATGAGAGACTTAGCTCATTTCTTATTCAAAGTAATTTCTCTAAAGGTAAGGTTGATACTACATTGTTTATTAAAAATTTTAAAAATGATTTTTTTATTATTCAAATTTATGTCGATGACATTATTTTTTGTTCTACAAATGAATCTCTATGTGAATCATTTGCTAAAAGTATGAGCCTAGAATTTGAAATGAGCCTAATGGGGGAACTAACCTTCTTTTTAGGCTTACAAATCAAACAACTTAATGATGATATTTTTATTATTCAAACAAAATATGTATTAAACTTGCTAAAATGATTTAAATGGATAGTTCAAAAGCTATCAATACTCCTATGAGTACCTCCACTAAGTTAAATATTGACGAAAGTGGAGAAAACTTTAATCAAAAAGCTTATAGGGGTATGATAGGTAGTTTATTATACCTCCCCGCAACTAGGGGGCTATTATTTTCAAATCCAGGAGGTTGTTCAACATAAACTTCTTCGGAGATAAAGCCATTTAGAAAAGCGCTTTTAACATCCATTTGAAATAGCTTAAAATTATTACTACTAGCGTAGGCAAGGAGCATCCTTTTGGCTTCCAATCGAGCCACAGGAGCGAAGGTTTCTTTGTAATCGATACCTTCTTCTTGGTTGAAACCTTTGGCTACTAATATAGCCTTATTTCTTACCACGATACCATTTTAATCTTGCTTGTTTCTGAAGACCCATTTAGTACCAATAACTAAATGGTCATTTGGCCTAGGAATAAGCTTTCACACCTCATTTCTCTCAAATTGATTCAGTTCATCTTGCATTGCGATAATCCATGAATCATCTTTCATGGCTTCGTCAACACATTTGGGTTCAATTTGGGAGAGAAAGGCGGCGTTCGCACAAAAATTTTTAAGAGAAGATCTTGTTTGAACCCCCTTTGACATGTCTCCTAAAATTAGCTCCTTAGGATGAGCATCTACATACTTCCAATCCTTGGGTAAGGATGTTTCGGAAGTGGATACATCCAAGTTGCTCGTTGGAGAAGGGGTTTCATTTAAATTCAAGGAATCAAAATTAACATCATCATCAAAATCATTTTTCCTGATTTCGGAAATCTCATTGAAAACAACATGAATGGATTCTTCGATAATTAAGATTCTTTTATTGAAGATACAAAAGGCTTTAGAAACCGAAGAATAACCAAGAAAGATTCCTTCATCGGATTTAGCATCAAATTTTCCTAGGTTATCCTTTTCATTCAAGATAAAACATTTACACCCAAAGACTTTAAAATATAAAACATTGGGTTTCTTGTTGTTCCATAACTCATAGGGAGATTTGATTAGTAGGGGTCTTACTAGAACTCTATTCAAAATATAGCATACGGTATTTACGGCTTCGGCCCAAAAATATTTGGGTAGGTTGTGTTCATTCAACATGGTTCTTGCAATTTCTTGTAAATTTCGATTTTTTCTTTCTACTACTCCATTTTGTTGAGGATTTCTAGGAGTAGAGAAATTATGGTTGTATCCATTGAGTTCACAAAATTCCTGGAAATCATGGTTTTGAAATTCACCACCATGATCACTTCTAATTGACGAAATCATAGAACCTTTCTCATTCTGAACAAGTTTACAAAACTTGGTAAAATATCTAAGGCAATCACTTTTCTGTTTTAAGAAGTAAGTCCATGTGTATCTGCTATAGTCAACCATAATGACGAAGGCGTATTTGCTACCTCCTAGGCTTGATGTGGAGATTGGTCCGAACAAGTCCATATGGATCAATTGTAAGGGCCTATAGGTGCTTACTTGATTCTTATATTTGAAACTACCCTTAATTTGTTTACCTAACTGGCAAGCATCACATACATTATCTTTGATGAACTTGATATGAGGAATTCCTCTTACAAGTTCTTTAGATGATATTTGAGTGATTAGTTTCATGCTAGCATGACCTAATCTTCTATGCCATAGTCAAGCATCCTCATTCAAAACCAAAAAACATATTTCATTACACAAATCATTGATGTCAATAGTGTATATGTTATTTTATTTTAATGCAATCATAGACATGTTTTTGTGTGGTTTCTCAATGATGCAAGCATTAGATTCGAATCTGACAATGTATCATTTATCACATAATTGACTAATGCTCAAGAGGTTATGTTTTAAGCCATCAACTAACAAAACATCTTCAATAAGGAAGTTGGATTTGTTACCTATGGTTCCTTTGCCAACGATTTTACCCTTGTTGTTGTCTCCGAAGGTGACATAGCCTTCGTCTATGCTAGTGAGCTTAGAGAATTGAGATGGATCTCCAGTCATATGCCTTGAGCATCCACTATCAAGGTACCATCTCTTGCTCCTAGCTTGCGATGGTATAGGTTTCTACAAGAAAGGATGATTTTTAGGTACCCATTTGCTTTTGGGTGCCTCAATGATAGATCTACATTGTTTTTCATGTTGCATAGAGTTTATCATGGTTCCTTTAGGAACCCAAATCAATTTGTTTGGACTAATTTTCTTGAATGGACAATAATGCGTCTTGTGTCCAAATTTGCAACAAAAGTTGCATTTGTTTCGGTGTTGAACATGTAGGATGGGGCCTTTTATGAAGGTGGTTGGATTTTGGTGAGGACTTCTCACAAATCCAATTCCACTTCTTTTGGGAACGTGACCCTTGTTTGCGAGGATCATGTTCAGTGACTTGCTACCAACCTCAAATTTCTTTAAGGTATCCTTAAGTAGCAAGTTTTCCATTTGGAAAGTTTCTAGATCATGGCATTTGATGCATGAATTTAAACTATCATGATATTTAGTTTTTAACTTATCAAAATCACAAGTAAGACTATCATGCTCCTTTTTTAGCAATTTGTATTTTCTATCAATAATTTTGCATTCATCAAATAAGTCATTGAAGGCATTTAATAATTCATCAAAAGATATATCTGCATCTATTAAATTCGTTATCTCTTCTCCGATGGCCATTAAGGCGTAATGAGCAACTTGCTCGGTGTTGGACTCCTCTTCTTCGGACACGCTCGAATCATCCCATGTTGCTTTGAGCGCCTTATTCTTTGTTGTTCTCTTTTGACTTGGGGATAATCACTCTTGTAGTGTCCCGGCTTTTTGCACTCATAGCAAATAACTTGGTCCTTCTTGGGTTCAAGTTTATTTTTAGTGTCATTCTTAAACTTGTTTCTTTTAATGAATTTTTTAAATTTTCTTGTTAGAAGTGCCAAGTCATCGTCACAGTCCTCATCACTTGAGTTTTCTTTTAAGTGGTCTTTCAAAGTTCTAAGTGCCATATCCTTCCTGTTCTTTGGAAGGATGTCTTCTTGCTCTTCATGAGCTTTACAAGTCATCTCGTAGGTCATTAATGACCCAATTAGTTCTTCAAGAGGGAAGTTGTTTAGATCTTTCGCCTCTTGAATAGCAGTGACTTTAGGATCCCAACTCTTATGAAGGGATCTTAGAATCTTATTTACGAGCTCAAAATCTGAAAAACTTTTTTTGAGTCCTTTTAGACCGTTGACGACATCCGTGAAATGGGAAAACATGTCGCCAATAGTCTCACTCGGTTTCATCCGGAAAAGTTCAAACGAGTGTAACAAAAGATTGATTTTTGACTCTTTCACTCTACTTGTGCCTTCATGAGTCACTTCGAGTGTGTGCCAAATATCAAATGTGGTTTCACAAATTGAAATACGATTAAACTCGTTATTATCAAGTGCACAAAATAAGGCATTCATAGCCTTTGCATTAAGAGCGAAAGCCTTCTTCTCTAAATCATTCCAATCGATCATTGGAAGAGAAGACTTCGAAAAACCGTTTTCGACAAGATTCCAAAGTTCAAAATCCATAGAAATAAGAAAGATCCTCATTCGGGTCTTCCAATAGGTGTAGTCCATCCCATTGAACATGGGTGGACGTGTAATAGAATGGCCCTCTTGGTTTCCGGCGTAAGCCATCTCTCTAGGGTTTTAATCCGTTTGAGAGTTAACCCCGCTCTGATACCAATTGTTAGGATCGAGAGCACTAAGAGGGGGGGGGGGGGGTGAATTAGTGCAGCAGAAAACTTTCTGCGATTAAAATCGAAAGCTGCGTTCGAACGATAAAAACGATTTCTGTGTAAAATCCGATTCTAAGCAAGATGATATTAAAGTTAATCTATGCAGGGAGTTTGCAGCTATGATGAAAACCAGAATATAGGCGCAAGCTGAAATCCGACGTTCGTACGAAGAAACTGATTTACGTCTAAGTGCTGATTCGTAAATCACTTGATTAGGCAAGATGCAGTTTAAGCAAGAGTATGAAGGCAGTTTGCAGTTATGGTAGAGCTCAAAACGTAAACGCAATCTGCAATATGATGATCGTACGAAAAAGTAGATTTACGTCTAAATGCTGATTCAGAAAGTAAAAGGTTTGAAACCCGATCGTAAAAGGGCAGAAGGCAGTAAGCTTCAGAGGAGGTTTGCAGTAAAGATAATATGCTCAAAGTAAATGCAAACCGAGATTTAGAGTGGTTCGGTCAATCTTGACCTACTCCACTTTTGGCTTCCTCCACCGATGAGGTCACCGACGTCAACTAGAGGCCTTCCTTCAATAGGCGAAGGCCAACCACCCTTTTACAGTTTCACTCCTTTTGACGGGCTTAGGAGACAACCCTTATAGAAATTTTCTCTCCTCTCTTTACAACTCAAAACTTGAAGAACAGAGGGAGGAGAACTTTTGGCCTTTACAACAATTTTGAGCTCTAAGAATCACAGAAAGATGACAAGATTTTGAGTGTTAGTTGCTGCCTTTCAATGCTGAATGGGTGGGGTATTTATAGGCCCCAACCCAGTTCAAATTTGGAGCTCAAAACTGTCAATTCTCGGAATTCCGGGATCAGGCGGTTGCACCTCCTGACTGGGGCGGTTGCACCGCCTGGCAGAGCTCGAAGACTGAGCCTCTGGGCGGTGCCACCTCTGTCAGGGGCGGTTGCACCTCTCTACCAGAGCTCGAAGACCGAGCTCAGGCGGTTGCACCTCCTGACTGGGGTGGTTGCACCGCTTGCCAGAGCTCAGGCAGTTGCACCTCTTGGCTTGGGTTTTTCAGGGGCCCAATTGCCCCAAGATTAAGCCAATGGGATCACCTCCTATTACCAACTTAATCATTGTGCTAACTACGATAAATCCTAAGACAATTTCTGCAGCTTGCTCCGGTGCGTCAATCGCATCTTCCGGTGAGTTTCCGACGAACTTCCGTCGATCATCCGATGAACCCTTGGTGATTCTCCTGCGGACTTCCGGCAAACTCCTGGACTTGCGACGATACACTTGGCGAGTTTCGACGAGCTTCTTTGGCAAGCTTATGGACTTCTCGGATTTGTTCCCGCAGAACCTCCGACGACAGTCCGAACTTCTGTCGAGCTCTCGAACTCCCAACGTGATCATTGTCATGACTCCGGCGCAACTCCTGCTGCATGTCTTACTTTCATCATAGTTAATCCTGTACACTTATCTCAACATATAGGTTAGACAACAAATGACAATTGACTTCATCATCAAAATCCGAGATTCAACACATGTGCCTACGAGACAATACGATGCAAGCAATAATCTTTCACAAATATATTCAGATTTGACATGAAATGAAAGCAAGGGTACACACGGATTCCAAGCATTCATATATAGCTCAATTCAAATAAGAAGGTTAGATGAATTTAATATTCAAAGGAATGAAACTGGAATAGGCACATATTGAAAGCAAATGCGGAACAATGGGATATACATATGCCTATATGAGTCAATACGATATAGCATAAACGTTACACAATATATTTCAAGAATGTAAATAACTTACAGGAAAGAGCAAACCAGAATTCAAGCATTAATATAAATCTCAATTGAGTGAAGAAAGCTGAATGAAATCTATTTCCAAACGAATGAAAACAGAATATGCGAAATCGACCAAAGCTCGATTTTTGACAGAGTTTGAGAGGCACATTGAACAAATACTTTAGATTGTCAATTATACTCCAATATCCTCAAGAAAGTATTGTCGAAAGATATATCAATCTATTTTCTTATGAAATAAGTTTCGTACGAATCAAAGTTTCCAACAAGGAGTTACCATTGATTTAGTAACCAAAGGTCAAAAATAAAATCACTGTTTTGCATAATTCATAGGGTCAGATTCAATAGATAACAAGATAGGCATTTGAATTCCAAATTTTTCAATCTATATATCAAAAGAAAGATCTATAAGTATAGTTTCAAATGAAGTTAGTTTGGTACTAATCAAAATTTTTAACTGGGACTTATAGGCATTTTAGTATCAAAAGGTCAGAAATTTTGATCCCTGTTTTGCAACATCCATAGGCTCATTTGAAACAGAAGTTTGGGTAAGTATTCGGTGTCCAAAATTTTCATTATCAGTGTCAAAAGAAAGGTATAAGAGTCTAATTTCAAATGAATAAGGCCCTGCCTAAATCCACATTTGGTGCTAAAAATTATAGCTAAAACAATCTATAGGGGTCAGTTTACCGAAAAATTCTAGATCCATGGTTTTGTGTCTAACAAGAGAAATATCAGGTTCTAAGCAGAAATCTTTCAGATTATTCAGAATTAATATGAGAACAAAGACTAATATTTCTATAGGATGGGATTAGAACACTTACCTTTGAGAATTATGATCCCATATGGGAAGATTTGAGCAAAGAAAACCCCAAAGCCCCAAATTTCTCTTCTTCTTTTTCCCCCCTTTTTCTTTCTTCTTCTTTCTCTCTTCCTCTATTCTTCCACACAGCTGCCTTCTCTAGTTCCTTTAGAATGAAGGCAGAGAGGCTTAAGCGGTGGGATTTGTAATTTTATATATTTTACAGTTTAGTCCTTGCATTATTATATTTACGATTAGGTCCTCAGGGTTTACATATAGGTCCTCAGATTTCTTTTTCCTCTTTGAACAGATCCCCAAATCTTATGAATAAGTTCTCAGATTTATATTTTGGCTCTTTTATCAAATTTAAAATAGATTCTTATATTACAACTAGAAATTTATATAAAAATTTAGAAATGAGGGATGTTACAGAAACCATGCTTGATATTTTAATGAAAAGGCTAAGAGGTTTAATATCATGCTTAATGAGTTTATATTTAGAAATGATGCATGATGATCTTTGCGATTTATGGATTATTGATTTTTACTATGATGAAAGTTACTGTTTCGGTTTTAAAAATGATGCATGGCTTTTGTATGGAAACTAAGCATGAAAAGTTAGATTCACCTAAAAAGAAAAATGCATGGCTACAACAAATAAAATGAACTTGATTGAAAATGCTTTATGTTTGATGAAATCATTTTCGTTGAGCATAATGATGTAATTATGTAATAAAAATATTAAAATTTTTGGTACCATGCTTGGTGATTTTATACTATGCATGAGATTTAGAAATGATGCATGATGATTTTCGGTGATTTATGCCTTATTGATCTTTGTCGTAATAAATCTTGCACTTTCGGTTTTAAATTATCCATATGAATCATAAATGTTCTTTTGGTATTCATGAATTGATTATAACTTGAAAATCTTTTATGAATCAAGATTTTTTTTTATGATCTCGTAAGAATTCTTTTCGTCATTTTATTTAAGAGGAGATTTGTTAAAATGAATCATAGTTTCTCTTGATTTCTTGGAATTATAACTTGAGAATTCCTTTTATAAATCAAGATTGTTTACTATGATTCGTTCTTTTCGCTATTTGAGTTATCTAAAAAGAAGAATAATATGTCTCTTGTTATTTACAATTTGTCTTTATGATTTGTATATCTCATCACCAAAAATCTCTTGATATTTTTTTATGATATGAAATTATGCATGAAATACTCATGAATTTATGTTGATGCAAACAAATGAAAAGTTATGATCATGCATGATAGGATATAATATAATTTGACATTTATATACCATCATGATTTGAAATGCTATGGTTTGTTACCAAAATGATGTATCATGAATGCTTGAATATCATATATGATATGCCCATAGTGATTGATTTATTTATGTCATGCATGAAGTAAGGATACAAATGTATGGTTTTGAAATTGTGCATGTTTTAATTTAAAAATATAATGATACACAAATAAGATTGATACTTTACCTTTGTCATGATTTGAAAATTACTGTAAAGGGAAAAGAATTACAAAATTATATTATTTCCTTCCTTTTGACAATGACAAAGGGGGAGATAGCTAGCTTGCACAAGTCAAGAAGATGCAAAAACTTGCTTGCTTGCTTGCACATCTAAAGAGAAGATGCAAACATACTTCATATAGCTTGCTTCATGTAAAACATTGTATCTTGCTAGCTTGTTATCTTGCATTATTTTTCAAAAATTTGCTAGCCTTCATACTTCAAAGAGAAGTAACACTTGCCAAATTGCTAGCTTGCATATTGTAAAATAATATAAAATTTTGCTAGCTTGCACATTGCAAAGGAAGCAAAAATGATACTTCTCAAAAGAGAAGAAAGAGCTTGCTATCTTGAACATCACTAGTTTGCCTATCTCAATAAGCAAAACTTGTAACTTGCACATTGCAAAAGGAAGCAAAAATAGCTAGCTTGCATGTTCTAAAATTTTTTAAAAAATTTGCTAGCTTCAATGATGATAAAACTGGAGATTTATGATGCAATGTATTGAACTTGTATCTCAAACAAATGAAAGTTACACTTCTCTTTTTTGTTGATGACAAAGGAGGAGAAGTATGTTGATGTTATGCATAATTTTAATCATGACAATATGTTTGTTCTATCAATATGGCATATTGATAGGGGGAGTTTGTTTAAACTCCGGGAGTTAAGGTTAACTCCATCATCAATTGGTTATCATCATAAAAAAGGGAGATTGTTGAATCTCAGATTTTGATGATGAAACCAATTAATAAGTGTTTATGATTTAATCTATATTTTGAGTGACGCAGGATGCTTCGATCTAGGAGAGATAATTAAAGCAGGAAGAATCATGTTGGGTCGGAGGAAAATGTGTTAGAAAATTGGATGTCGGGCCGGAGGATCGATCGACGTATTGACAGAAGGCTTCGAGCCATGGATTCGGGCATCGAGCCAAGAAGAGTGGATATTGCGCTAAGAATATCGAAGTTATGGAGTCAACTGGTCGATTAGGCAATAGGCCGCAAGAGAGGACAATGCGCCGAAGAATCGGACGAAGCGTTGAGGGACCAATGACATGCCGGACAACATGATTCATGCTTAGTATTAATTGTCTAGATCGAAGTATGTTTTTACATGTGCAGGTTTAACTATGATAGCAAGGCATAAAGCAAAATGAAGTCCTAGAGTTAAGGACACGATTTCGTTGGGAGTTCGAGAGTTCGTCGGAAGTTTGGACATTCGTCGAAAGTTTTATCGGAACCAGTCGAGAAGTCTCGGAGCTTGCCAGAGAAGCTCATCAGAACTCACCAAGAATATCATCGTGAAGTCATGAGCTTGCCAGGAGTCCACTAGAACATTACTAAGAGATTGTCGGAAGTTCGCCGGAAGCTTGCTTGAAGAAACTAAGACTTATGAACTTATTTAGCTTAAATATGTCTTGGATTTCGTAGTTAGTACGTAATTGGGTTTGGAATTAGGCCAACCCAATTATGGGCCAGTTGGGCCTATGTAAGAACTGTGTTGGGCCCAATGAAAAGCTCAAACAGTGACCTAAGAGATGGCACCGTCGTGGCACAATCTTTGAGATTGTGTCAAGCGATAGTACCGCTAGTTTGGGTGGTGGTACCACCCCTAGCAGGGTGCCAGGCATTGGTACCGCTAGTCTAGATAGTGGTACCGCCAGTTTGGGCGATGGTACCACCTAGTGGCCCAATGCCTGGCGGTGGCACCGTCAGTCTAGGCAGTGGTATCGCCCAATGCAGTATCAGTGTCAGACTAACACTAGCGGTGGTACCGCCCGGACCCAGGAAACTCGGGATGATATATTTTTAGGCTCCAAGTTTGAATCAACTTGAAGTCTATTAATACCCCTCTCATCCCTTGTTAACACACATAAGCACAAAGAATTTAAAAGTGAGAAAATGCTGCTACAATCTCTTGAGAAATTCCCTCATCTACTCTAAGTTTAGAATTCTGTAAGAGAGGAGTGAGTGCTTGTAAGGGTTGTCTCCTAAGCCCAGTAAAAGGAGAAGAGGGGTGTAAGAAGGAGGTTGATTTTCACCTATTAAAGGAAGATCGATAGTGGATGTCGGTGGCCTCGATGGAAGAGAAATCGGCGGAGTGGATGTAGGTCACAACGACCGAACCACTATAAAATTATCGTGTTCTCTGGTTTGCATTTACTTCCTGCAATTTACATTAACTGCAAACTACCTTCAATATGCTCTTACTTCACTTTCAAAGTTAAGCATTTCCCAATTCGATTTTATCGTACGAAAGGATTTTCTGAAATTAACATTTTTATCCGCTGCACTAATTCACCCCCCCCCCCCTCTTAGTGCCGACCCCTTTCCTGATACTAACCCCATTCCATAGTAATCCTAATCTCTGTTTCCATCTTAATCTTACATAATTTGAAAGATTTCAGCTTAGAACCAGACATTTCTTTAGTTTTGATACAAAGCCATGAATCTGTAATTTTTTGGTAATCTGACCTCTATGCACTTTTTCAGACCTAACTTTTAGTACTAAACTCTGATTTAGATAAAACCTAATCTATTTGAAAGTAGACTCAATGATATTTATTTTGATATTAATATTGAATGATTTGGAGCTTAAATACCTACTAATACTTCTATTTCAATTAACTATACATATTCTATAAAATAGGGACTATAATTTCTGACCTCTTGTTGCTTAATTACTTATAACTTTCTGCTGGGAACTCAGATTCATGCAAAGTATGATTTATTGGAAACTAGACTCAAAATTATTTCTGTTTTTACCTGATTTAAAATTTTTGGAGTAGAATTACAAACTAAAACATCTATTTTTATCGACCTTGTGGATTCAGTAAAATAGAGCTGATGTTTTCAGACCTTTCACTACGAAATTATTTGTAACTCCTTATTGTAAACTCCAATTCTTATAAAACTTAATTTACCTAAAACTAGATTGTCACATCTTTCAAATGACACCTATTTTGTATAAATTAGAGTATAAATAGTTATCCAAATAATTTATACTATATGCCTCTCAAATTCTGCTAGAATCAAGCTTTCATCGATTTTGCCTCTTCTTGTTTCTTCTCTTTGAAAATCGATTTCAGTCAACATCTTTACTTCAATTGATCTTTACATTATTACTTTACATTCCTCTATACTCTTGTCCTTTAATTATATACATACCTGATTTTATTATATAAAGTTCATGTTTGTATCGTAATATTTCGTATAGGCACATGCATTCCGTTGTTCCGCATGTGTTTCTGATATATCTCAATTTTGTTGTCCATTATCCTTTTGTACTCCAATGTTTGTAGGATAAATGTAAACCTTTGCCAGAAATTGTAAAGGGAATTATGCTTAGAGTCCGTGATGCTCTATCGGCCCCCTATGACTTCACTCAGACGTGGGTGGATGGAGCTCCTAGACGTGGGAGACTTATGTTTGGTGATCATTCACAAATGGATGGACCATATTATGTTATGATCCCACTTCACTTTCTATGTATTTAACATGATATCCAAAGCTTTTCCTGTGTTTTTTTGCATGCTTTGGATAAGAATGAAATGAATGCAACATTATGTGATATTTGAGCTTTTGTTCATGTTTTGTTCTTTGATATATTCCGAAATGTTTATATGTCTTTGTTATACCTTAAAAAATATCATATGCTATGGATATGCTCCTTATGCTAATGATATGGTCCAATTACCTTTCCTCGATTGTATGAACAAAACATGCTTCGAACGATACGATATTGTAATTCTGCATTCAAACAAAACATGCTTCTGTTTCATCTTGTATCTCTGCTTTATATTTTGATACCTTCTTTATTTGAAAACTATCCTCTTTGCTATAGATATGTTAGTCACTTGTTGAGCTTTATATGCTCACCCCGTTGCTATATAAATTTTTCAGGATAGCTTATCGCATGCTAAAATGTATAAATTGGGTTGAGGTAGTGGAAAGCTAGAAGGTTTTGGGGTAAATCTTTCGTATAAAATCACCAAGCATGGTACCAAATGGTTGAGAGATTCAAACAGAAATGTTTATGTAACATCCCATTTCATGAGGCCATGCTCAGAAACCATATGTTACAGAAACCATGGTACCAAGCATGGTTTCTATAACATCCCATTTCATGAGGCCATGCTCAGAATTAAATAGTTGAGAGATTTGAGGAGGGAATTGACAGTAAAATCTTAGTTTATATGATAGTAAGGATGTCCAATTTAATCAAGAAAATTTTGGCTGTATAACAGAAAGGAAATTGGTGCAAGTTGCAATAGCAGAATTCTCGTCGAAAAATTTCAGCGGCTTGCGACGAAAATTTACAGCAACACAAAATCAATTTTAGAGATGAATTCTTCAATAAATCAATCTGAGATGAAAGCTAAGATGATCTATGAAGTGTATAAGAAATTTCATTTAAAAAAGATTACAAATAGATGGGTTAAGGAAAAATGTGGCTGAAATTTTCTGCATCACAGATTTTCAAATGTAGCTGATTGGACATAAAAGATCAGTAGTTTATATTAAGAAGTTTTTGATGAAACTAAAGGGAAATATATTATTAGGAAGTGTCAAAGCTATCATAAAAATTATATATATATTTGGATAGAAAAAACATAGTAGCAAGATCAAACAAACTGTGCCATATGGTTGTAATTTTATAGTGCAGATTTTCAAGTATAGCAGATTAGACGTAAAAAATCAATAGTTTATATTAAGAATATTTTGACAAAACCAAAGGAAAATCTGCTGTTAGGAAGTGTCAAAGCTTTCATAAAAATTTTGTAGAGATTTGGATAGAAAAAATGCAGTAGCTAGATCAAACAAACTTGTGCTATGCGGTTGGAATTCTGCAATATATCTTTCATCATAGAGATGAAAATTTTGCGATCAAAAGTTTATGCAGCAATGTAGGAACAAGTATTTTTTTTTCAGATTTTAAAATAAGGATAACTAAATTGCAGCAGTAGTAAGGTAGGAAACCAGAACCTATTGCAATTCACAAGGAGATCAAAGGATGATCTGTGGTGGTGGAGATGATGGTAGAATTTGGTGACGATCTTTTAAGTAATTGTAGGAATTGCTTTGGGTAGTTGTGGAGGGCTGATGGATGGATGTGGAAGGGCAGCGAGATGCCAATAACGCTGCTTTGATACCAGGTGATAGAACCCTTACAGATCTCTTTAGGGGATCGGCCTCCTTGGAACTCTATAGAGGTTCCTTCCTCCAAGTTGCTACTCAAAGGCTATAGAAAAGATTCATCTATTGCTTACGAAACGAGGAGGAATACACGGCTATTTATAGGGCTTCTAAACCCTAACTCCTAATAGGACTCCTACTCAAGACTACTACTTCTAACCAACTCATAATAGGACTCCTACTCGAGACTCTTATTCATTTACAACTCCTAATTCTTCTCTAAGAAACAACCTCCTAACCCTAGCCGGCCTCTTCACCTCTTTAATAGGGGTCGGCTTAGGTAGGTTTTACATTAATGTCCCTCTCAATTAGGACTCTCCTAGCTAGAGTCTTAACAATTCAATAGTTCATAGGCTAGACCTTTTTGCTTCCTCTTCTATTCTTCTCTCCCTCTCCACCTTAGAGTAGGCCTGGAGTTTTGAGGAGCATCATCGTAGCCCTGCTATGTGGATCATCACTAGAGAGGAGGGCACTTGACCTCCTTCACCCTCTCTTAGAGATCTGCAAGGATTTAGTGATATACGATCTCTCTATATAACACAATCTATCACACATGTGGTTTTCTATTTTGTGGATTTTTATGCACCAATCTTCGCACGACGTTGAACATATTTTTGGGAATTAGTGATTTTGTCACCCCCAAGATTTCCCAATAGTGGTATCAGAGCTAGGATGTTCGTGCAAAAGATTGGTTTTGAACTACGTGTGTTATGTTTTGGAAAACTTTTGACGTCAAAATCATTGATGCAAAAGTGAGAAAGGGCAACAATTGTTGTGACCCTTGCGGCCCTTGCTCCCCTCGTAGATGGCAGCGCTGTCATCCGTGTGCAGCAAGCTTGCTGCCGGTGGTCGATAGCCTATGGGGGCCGGTTGCCCGCTAGCACAAATAGATCTTAATATGAGTGATTAGGCCCACTGGCTCGGGTCTGATCACATTAGGCTGTGGTCCATAGTCATCTGGTGTGATTGCTCATATGATGTGTGATTGCTTATACACCTATTAGATATATATATATATATATATATATATATATATATATATATATATATATATATATATATATATATATATATATATATATATATATATATATATATATATATATATATATACATACGATGTAAATATATATTAAATATGTATGTGTGTGACATGTTATATGATGAGACCAAATCATAGAAACCTCTCTCTTGATAATATTAAATCGGTAAACGTGAGGCAATTAGATTAACCCATGTGGCCTTCCATCGTTATCAGTAGGGACCGATTACTAGTGTAGGTTGAGTTAGTCGAGTCCCTCGAGGCTCACCTATATCGCAATTCGCTATCTTGCCTATGACATAGAGATGTCACCAGTGACCTGAGGATATGGTATGCTTGGTCGAGTCCCTTGAGGGTATATCATAGAATCAGACTCATCTTGTAACAACGGTGTTGACTTAACTAAATATCATACTTGGTCAAGTCCCTCGAAACTATGGTGATTCGGAGGCCGAATAGGATGGGAATCACAAGGAGTTGTGATTGGCAAGAGTTGCCTACCTTTTGGGCTTAGTGTGATTGGTCGAGTCCCTCGAGGTTTGGATCCTGATCCCCACTAGAAGTCTACCGGAGACTTCTGTTTCATGTGTTGAGGGTGTCACATGACTTGCTAGTAAAATAGTGGGAGCATATTAAGATAGAAGTCCATGTCTTGATTATTTATATTCTGCAAAATCTGTATGTTATTTATTTCTACTACATCTTTATTTTCAGAAAATGTCACTTTCAAATCCCTTACGTAGCATACTTGATGTCAACCACCTCACTGGTCTAAATTATATGGATTGGCTCTGCAACCTGAGAATTATTCTCATGGCAGAGAAAATCGCATACGTCCTTGATACAGTGATGCCTACGCCCGAGGAAGGGGCAAGCGAGGATGAGATCACTCGCTACGTGAATTACATTGATGACTCCACTCTTGCTCAGTGTTACATGTTGGGCTCCATGACTCCTGAGTTACAAAGACATCATGAAAAGATGGATGTCAGATCCATTCTCCTACATGTCCGCAAACTGTTTAAGGAATAGGGAAGGACTCAGCGATATGAGATATCCAATAGCCTCTTCCGCGCTAGGATGACTAAGGGGACACCAGTTCAAAACCATATCCTAAAGATGATTAAGTGGATAGAGAAACTTACAGGTCTAGAAATGATCCTAGTGTTGAATCTCGTATTTTGATGATGAAACTACTTGATATATGTTTATGATTTAATCTGCGTTTTGAGTGACGCAGGATGCTTCGATCAGGATGAGACAATTAAAGCAGGAAAATCATGTTGTGCCGAAGGAACATGTCAGAAGATTGGACGTCGGGCCGGTGGATCGGTCGGCGTATCGACAGAAGGCTTCGGGCCGTGGACTCGGGCATCGGGCCAAGAAGAGCGGGTATTGTGCCAAAGATATCGGAGTTGCGGAGTCAACTGGCCAATTGGGCAATAGGCTGCACAAGAGGACGATGCGCCGAAGAATCGGACGAAGCGTCGAGGGACCAATGACATGTCGGACAACTTGGTTAATTGCTTAGGATTAATTGTCTCGATTGAAGTTTTGTTTTGTTGTGCAGGATTAACTATGATAACAATGAAGACATAAAGCGAAACAAAGTGTCGGAGTCAAGCGCAAAGGATTTGTTGCGAGTTCGAGAGTTCGACGGAAGTCCGAAGGTTCGTCGGGAATGCTACCGGAACTAGCCGAGAATGAGTTGGGAGCTTGCCGAAGGGTTTTTCGGAAGCTCGCCGGAAGGTTCGTTGGAAGTTCACGGAGCTCGCCGAGAAAGATCGGAGCTTGCCGACGAAGCTCGTTGGAACTCGCTAAGATCAAATCGTGAAGTCTAGGAGCTTGCCGGGAGTCCGCAGAATGGTTTCCGAGAGTTCATCGGAAGACCGCCGGAAGTTTGCCGGAAGCTCGCTAGAAGAAGTCTTGACTTGCAGACTTTGTAATAGCTTAGAAAATGTCTTTAAATTCATAGTTAGCACGTTAATTAGGGTTAGGATTAGGTGTTAATCCTATAACCCAAGTAGGGGCCAATTAGGCCCAAGTTCGGACTGGTTTGGACCAAGTTTGGAGCCAAACCAAGTGAGCTGGAATAGTAAAAGAGGTGCAACCGCCCAGGCTATGTCTCCCAGCGAGATTGGGCGGTGCAACCGCCCCAGCCAAGAGGTGCAACCGCCCAGGGCTCAGTCTCCAAGCGAGACTGGGCGGTGCAACCTCCTCTGTTAAGAGGTAGCACCGCCAGAGCTCAAGTTTCGAGCTCTGCCAAGAGGTGCAACCACCGAGCTCGGTCTTCGAGCTCTGGCAGAGAGGTGCAACCTCTTTGGACAGGAGATGCATCACCTGAGCTCGGTCTTCGAGCTCTGGCAGAGAGGTGCAACCACCTCTGGCAGAGAGGTGCATCAGCCTGGGCTCAGTTTCGAGCTCTGCCAGGTGATGCAACCACCGAGCTCAGACTTCGAGCTCTGCCAGGCGATGCAACCACTGAGCTCAGTCTTCGAGCTCTGGCAGAGAGGTGCAATCGCCTGAGCTCAGTCTTCGAGCTCTGCCAGGCGGTGCCACCTCTCCAGTCAAGAGGTGCAACCGCCTGATCCCGGAATTCCGGGATGTGATCGTTTTGAGCTCCAAATTTGAATTGGGTTGGGGCCTATAAATACCCCACCCATTCAACACTGAAAGGATACAGATCCACACCGAATTCTTGATCTTTTCAGTGATTCTAAGAGCTCAAATTTGTGTAAAGTCCTAAAGTTCTCCTCCTTCTGTTCTTTAAGTCTTGAGTTGTAAAGAGAGGAGAGAAAGGATCTGTAAAGGTTGTCTCCTAAGCCTGTCAAAAGGAGAGAAACTGTAAAAGGGCAGTTAGCCTTCGCCCATTGAAGGAAGGCAGCTAGTTGACGTCGGTGACCTCGTCGGAGGAGGAAGCCAAAAGTGGAGTAGGTCAAGACTGACCGAACCACTCTAAATCTCTGGTTTGCTTTTACCTTGAGCACTTTATCATTACTGCAAACCTCCTACATTGCTACTGCCCTCTGCGCCTTTACGAACGAGTTTCTAAGCTCTGATCTTTCAGAATCTGCATTCAAACGTAAATCGTGTTTTCGTACGATCTTCACACTGCAGTTTACGCTTACATTCGGATTCCATTTATAACTGCAAATTGCTTTCTACGTAAAACGCTTTTCAAGGTTCAAAACTGCTTTTAGACGCAAAACTACATTTAGACGTAAAATTACGTTTAGACGTAAAACTGCATTTAGACGCAAAACTGCGTTTAGACGTAAAACTGCGTTTAGACGTAAAACTGCGTTTAGACGCAAAACTGCGTTTAGACGTAAAACTGCGTTTTGACGTAAAACTGCGTTTTGACGTAAAACTGAGTTTAGACGCAAACTGCGCTTAGACGCAAACTGCGCTTAGACGCAAACTGTGCTTAGACGCAAACTGCGCTTAGACGCAAACTGTGTTTAGACGCAAACTGCGCTTAGACGCAAAACTGCGCTTAGACGCAAACTGCACTGTGATTCTGCTTTTATATCGAAATCATTTTTTATCGGACGAACGCAGCTTTAGCTTTTAAATTGCTATAAGATTTCCGCTGCACTAATTCACCCCCCCCCCTCTTAGTGCTCTCGATCCTAACAATTGGTATCAGAGCGGGGTATTTCTCATTTCGGATTTACACCCGAGAGAAATGACTTTTCAAGAGGGCTGTTCGGTCTTTCGTCCACCGTTCTTTAACGGATTGGACTACACTTATTGGAAAACTCGAATGAGAGTTTTCTTAATTTCTCTAAATCTGGATTTATGGAATATCATTGAAAACGGTTTTCAACTTCCCTCCAAACCGATGAACGAATGGTCGGTTTTGGAGAAGAAGAATTTTTCTTTAAACGCAAAAGCTATGAATGCCTTATTTTGCGCATTGGACAAAAATGAGTTCAATCGGATTTCTACGTGTGAAACGGCTTTCGATATTTGGCGCACTCTTGAAATCACGCACGAGGGAACTAGTAGAGTCAAAGACTCGAAAGTTAATATTTTACTGCTTGATTTCGAGCTTTTTCATATGAAACCAAGCGAAACCGTTGTTGACATGTACACCCGTTTTACGGATGTCGTCAATGGTTTAAAATCACTTGGTAAAAGCTTTTCGGATTTTGAACTCGTTAACAAAGTTTTGCGCTCACTTTCTAAAACTTGGGATTCAAAAGTAACTGCTATTCAAGAATCGAAAAACTTGAACCATTTTCCACTTGAAGAACTAATTGGTTCATTGATCACATATGAAATGACGTGCAATGCACGTGAAGAACTTGAGAACCACCTTCCAAAGAATAGGAAGGATTTGGGACATAGAACATTTGAAGACCACTCGAGCATAAGCTCAAGTGATGGTGAACTTAAACTACAAATGAAACAAAAATTAAAAAGCAAAAAGAATGGAACTACTTGCTTTAAATGCAAGAAGAAGAACAAAAATTGGGATGAATCGAGCTCATCTGAAGACGAGAAAGTCAACAAAAGCGAGGCGGCAAACTACGCCTTACTAGCTTACGACATTGAGGTAATTAAAATGTCTTTGGTTTATTTTGAAATTACTTGATGCTTTCATGATATATTTTCTTTTTTAGTTTAGAACTAATTTTCTTGAAAATTACATGTTTAAAAATAAAAATACAAAAATTATGATCATTTCGAAAATAATATTGCATATTTTATGATAAACAAACAAAATGATTTTGATCATGGTTAAGAAGTAATAATGTGTATCATAACATTGTTGAATGAAATCACGTTTGATTTAAAGTAATGCATAAAGATGTAATATGAAATGGTTATTAACAATTTTATGCATGTGATTTTAAGTTATCCATGATCATGAGCTTGTTTGATCTTCTTGACTTAATTTCAAGATCTATAGCAAAAATCATGTTTGAATATATGAAAGTGTTAATTTCATTTTCGGATTCACTTAACTATTGGTATCCTAACAATCGGATTTTCTCATACACTTATGAAAAATATTTTTATAAAATGGATTTGATGAAATGATTCATGCTTATAAACTCCATCTTGAAATACGAATGATAGTGTTTTTGCTTGCAAAGATTTGTTTCACATTCATATCTCCTATGATTCGTGTGCAGAAAAAGAATTTATAAATCATAAAACAATGTGATTTCTTATGCAAAAATAAAGTGCTTTTGTGATTCGTTGCTAAAGAGAATAATTATTAAAATCATGATCTTGATAACATAAAGCTGTTGAATCTCGTATTTTGATGATGAAACTACTTGATATATGTTTATGATTTAATCTGCGTTTTGAGTGACGCAGGATGCTTCGATCAGGATGAGACAATTAAAGCAGGAAAATCATGTTGTGCCGAAGGAACATGTCAGAAGATTGGACGTCGGGCCGGTGGATCGGTCGACGTATCGACAAAAGGCTTCGGGCCGTGGACTCGGGCATCGCGCCAAGAAGAGCGGGTATTGTGCCAAGGATATCGGAGTTGCGGAGTCGACTGGCCGATTGGGCAATAGGCTGCAGAAGAGGACGATGCGCCGAAGAATCGGACGAAGCGTCGAGGGACCAATGACATGTCGGACAACTTGGTTAATTTCTTAGGATTAATTGTCTCGATCGAAGTTTTGTTTTGTTGTGCAGGATTAACTACGATAAAAGATAGACAAGCAGCAGGAGTTGCGCCGGAGTCAAGATCATGATCACGTTGGGAGTTCGAGAGTTCGACGGAAGTTCGGACGGTCGTCGGAGGTTCTGCGAGAACAGATCCGAGAAGTCCAGAAGCTTGCCAAGCGAAGCTCGTCGGAACTTGCCAAGTGGATCTTCGCAAAGTCCAGGAGTTTGCCGGAAGTCCGCAGGAGCATCACCGAGGGTTCATCGGATTATCGACGGAAGTTCACCGGAAACTCGCCGGAAGAAGCCATTGACGTACCGAAGCAAAGCTGCAGAAATTGTCTTAGATTTAATCGTAGTTAGCACGGTGATTAAGTTAGAAATGGGAGGTGATCCCATTAGCTTAATCCTGGGGCAATTGGGCCCCTGAAGAACTCAAGTTGGGTCGAATGGTTCAACCCATTCGAACCCAAGTAGCTGTGGGAGGTGCAACCGCCCAGGCAGGGAGGTAGCACCGCCCAGGCTAAGTCTCCCAACGAGACTGGGCGGTGCAACCGCTCCAGCCAGGCGGTGCAACCGCCCAGGGCTCAGTCTCCAAGCGAGACTGGGCGGTGCAACCTCCTCTGTCAAGAGGTAGCACCGCCAGAGCTCAAGTTCCGAGCTCTGCCAAGAGGTGCAACCACCGAGCTCGGTCTTCAAGCTCTGGCAGAGAGGTGCAACATCTCTGGACAGGAGATGCACCACCTGAGCTCGGTCTTCGAGCTCTGGCAAAAAGGTGCAACCACCCCTGACAGAGAGGTGCATCCGCCTGAGCTCAGTCTTCGAGCTCTGCCAGGCGGTGCAACCTCTCCAGTCAAGAGGTGCAACCGCCTGATCCCGGAATTCCGGGATTTGATCGATTTGAGCTCGAAATTTGAATTGGGTTGGGGCCTATAAATACCCCACCCATTCAGCACTGAAAAGATACAGACCTACACCGAAATCTTGATCTTTTCTGTGATTCTAAGAGCTCAAAAGTGTTGTAAAGCCTTTAAGTCTCCTCCTTCTGTTCTTCAAGTTTTCAGTTGTAAAGTGAGGAGAGAAAGGTCTGTAAAGGTTGTCTCCTGAGCCTGTCAAAAGGAGAGAAATTGTAAAAGGGCAGTTTGGCCTTCGCCTATTGAAGGAAGGCCCCTAGTTGACGTCGGCAACCTCGTCGGTGGAGGAAGCCAAAAGTGGAGTAGGTCAAGGCTGACCGAACCACTCTAAATCTCTGGTTTGCGTTTATTCTCGAGCACTTTATCATTACTGCAAACCTCCTTCATTACTACTGCTCTCTGCGCTTTCACGAACAAGTTCTAAGTGCTGTTCTTCCGAATCTGCATTCAGACGTAAATTCGTATTTTCATACATTACAGTTTACGTTTACGTTTGATTCTGCAGAACTGTCTTCCGTGCTTTTACGAACGAGCTTCTTTGCAGTTTACACTTACATTTTGATCCTATTGATAACTGCAAACTGTCCTCTACAGTTTTACGAACGAGTTTCAACATTTAGACGTAAAACTGCGTTTAGACATAAATCTGCGTTTAGACGTAAATCTGCGTCTAGACGTAAAACTGCGTTTAGACGTAAAACTGCGTTTAGACGTAAATCTGCGTTTAGACGTAAATATGAGTTTAGACGTAAATCTGAGTTTAGACGTAAATCTGCGTTTAGACGTAAATCTGCGTTTAGACGTAAATCTGCGTTTAGACGTAAAACTGCGTTTAGACGTAAATCTGAGTTTAGATGCAATCTGCGCTTAGACGCAAACTGCACTTAGATACAAACTGAGAATTAGCTTTTGCATCATAATAGTTTTTGAACGAACGCAGCTTTTGGTTTTTAATCGCTGTAAGATTTCCGCTGCACTAATTCACCCCCCCCTCTTAGTGCTCTCGATCCTAACAAAAGCTCCTTATAAATCAAGATCGTTTATTATGCTCCCTACATTTATCAAAAAGGAGTTCTTCAAATGAAATGCAATTCAATGAAGTGTCATATTGATATCCTGAAACTTGGAATATTTTAAAATGTGATCTTGATAAGAATGTTTCAAGTTGCTCCTTGTACTATATCTTTTCGAATGAATCATGAGCCTTGATATCATATATTTCATAATATAAGATTTCTTTGCCTTATGTCTTGAACTTTAATGCTTATCTTAATTTGGCATATAAAGACTAAGGCATGTTTAGATGAAAAAGAATCTCTTAAAAAATGCTTTTCCCATCTGATCGAGATTAATGATTTCATGATATTTTGTGAATCTCGAAATTAATTTTAATGACTAGATTATGAATTTCAAATTAATAATTTGATTTGAATAAGTTTTATCTAAATCATAATCTTGATCTTGCAAAATTGAAGTCACAAATAATATCTTGTGGTATTCATGAATTGATACTCACAATATGAAAGCATTGATATTCATGACTTGAATTGGATTGAAACATTGTATGCTTAAATTAATCATTCTCCTATGTTTCAAAAATTCCTTAAATGCCTTATGTGATGATTGAAAACTAACCTGCTTTATGATGAATTACGAATCATGACTTGATCTATGATATAAATGCCTTGAAATGATTGAAATATTTAACACTTTTATGCTCTACCCCCTACTTTCTTCTTGTTTTCAATGATAAAATGGGGAGAAGTTTTGATCATGCATGGTAGGATATAATTTGACAAAATTGATACCATCATGATATGAAACATTTATGATGTACAATTATGCATGCAATACTTGTGCTTTCTAATTATGATGTGATGTATTGCATATGATGTAAATCATGATTTAAAATGCTATGAGTGCCAAGTTACACATTTTGAGAAGAAATTGTTATATTGAAATATTAATGTAATTATGAATGGTGATATGATATCATGCATGTAATACTTCAAGTTATGATAATGATGCATACAATGATAAAATATTCATGATGAAAAATTGTCTTGACATTCATAACTTGATTATCCATCATTTGTCATGATTTTGAAATCGTTCTAAAAGGAAAAGAGAACTACAAAACTGTATTCTCTCTTTCATTTTTACAATGACAAAGGGGGAGATAGCTAACTTGTACAAGTCAAGAAGATGCAAAAACTTGATTGCTAGCTTACCTATTTTAAGAAGCAAAGATTGCTAACTTGCTTATTTCAAGAAGAAAAATTGTCTTCTTGAACATCACTATCTTGAATATCTCAAGAAGCAAAACTTGCAATTTGCACATTGCAATAGGAAGCAAGAATCATGAGCTTACACAAGAAATTTATCTTGCATTTGCTTTCGAAATCTTTGCTAGCTTATATATTGTGAAACTTGTATATCATAAAAATTGCTAGCTTGTTGGTCTAAAGAGAAGCAAAAAGTTGCTATCTCAAAAGAAACAAATGTGCTATCTTGCCTATCTCAAGAGGCAAAAATGCTAACTTACGCATCTAGCAAAGTGAGCAAAATTTTCAAGAAGCAAGAGTTGCCTTCTTGAACATCTCTAATTTGCTAGCTTGCATGATATAGAACTTGCTATCTTGAACATTACCAAAAGTGCTATCTTATATGTTATAAAACTTGAATATCTAAAACTTGATAGCATGAATGTTCTAAGCATGATGTAACACTTGCTAAAATCTTCTAGCTCCAAGATTGCATGATGATAAAACTTGATATTATGATTTTCATGCAAAGAGTTGAACCAATATCACACACAAACACTTGATTGTGATACTTCTCCTTTTTGTTGATGACAAACGGGGAGAAGTATGTTGATGACATGACATGTGATGCATAAGTTTATGCATATGTTCATGTTGACGTATTGCAAGTATTCATGATGAATATTGCAATGACTTGAATTCAGTTTGAATTCAAGGTTCTATCAATATGGCATATTGATAGGGGGAGTTTGTTTAAACTCCGGGAGTTAAGTTTAACTCCGTCATCAAGTGGTTGTCATCATCAAAAAGGGGGAGATTGTTGAATCTCGTATTTTGATGATGAAACTACTTGATATATGTTTATGATTTAATCTGCGTTTTGAGTGACGCAGGATGCTTCGATCAGGATGAGACAATTAAAGCAGGAAAATCATGTTGTGCCGAAGGAACATGTCAGAAGATTGGACGTCGGGCCGGTGGATCGGTCGGCGTATCGACAGAAGGCTTCGGGCCGTGGACTCGGGCATCGGGCCAAGAAGAGCGGGTATTGTGCCAAGGATATCGGAGTTGCGGAGTCAACTGGCCGATTGGGCAATAGGCTGCACGAGAGGACGATGCGCCGAAGAATCGGACGAAGCGTCGAGGGACCAATGACATGTCGGACAACTTGGTTAATTGCTTAGGATTAATTGTCTCGATTGAAGTTTTGTTTTGTTGTGCAGGATTAACTATGATAACAATGAAGACATAAAGCGAAACAAAGTGTCGGAGTCAAGCGCGAAGGATTTGTTGCGAGTTCGAGAGTTCGACGGAAGTCCGAAGGTTCGTCGGGAATGCTACCGGAACTAGCCGAGAATGAGTTGGGAGCTTGCCGAAGGGTTTTTCGGAAGCTCACCGGAAGGTTCGTTGGAAGTTCACGGAGCTCGCCGAGAAAGATCGGAGCTTGCCGACGAAGCTCGTTGGAACTCGCTAAGATCAAATCGTGAAGTCTAGGAGCTTGCCGGGAGTCCGTAGAATGGTTTCCGAGAGTTCATCGGAAGACCGCCGGAAGTTTGCCGGAAGCTCGCTAGAAGAAGTCTTGACTTGCAGACTTTGTAATAGCTTAGAAAATGTCTTTAAATTCATAGTTAGCATGTTAATTAGGGTTAGGATTAGGTGTTAATCCTATAACCCAAGTAGGGGCCAATTAGGCCCAAGTTCGAACTGGTTTGGACCAAGTTTGGAGCCAAACCAAGTGAGCTGGAATAGTAAAAGAGGTGCAACCGCCCCAGCCAAGAGGTGCAACCGCCCAGGGCTCAGTCTCCAAGCGAGACTGGGCGGTGCAACCTCCTCTGTTAAGAGGTAGCACCGCCAGAGCTCAAGTTTCGAGCTCTGCCAAGAGGTGCAACCACCGAGCTCGGTCTTCGAGCTCTGGCAGAGAGGTGCAACCTCTTTGGACAGGAGATGAATCGCCTGAGCTCGGTCTTCGAGCTCTGGCAGAGAGGTGCAACCACCTCTGGCAGAGAGGTGCATCAGCCTGAGCTCAGTTTCGAGCTCTGCCAGGTGATGCAACCACCGAGCTCAGACTTCGAGCTCTGCCAGGCGATGCAACCACTGAGCTCAGTCTTCGAGCTCTGGCAGAGAGGTGCAATCGCCTGAGCTCAGTCTTCGAGCTCTGCCAGGCGGTGCCACCTCTCCAGTCAAGAGGTGCAACCGCCTGATCCCGGAATTCCGGGATGTGATCGTTTTGAGCTCCAAATTTGAATTGGGTTGGGGCCTATAAATACCCCACCCATTCAACACTGAAAGGATACAGATCCACACCGAATTCTTGATCTTTTCAGTGATTCTAAGAGCTCAAATTTGTGTAAAGTCCTAAAGTTCTCCTCCTTCTGTTCTTTAAGTCTTGAGTTGTAAAGAGAGGAGAGAAAGGATCTGTAAAGGTTGTCTCCTAAGCCTGTCAAAAGGAGAGAAACTGTAAAAGGGCAGTTAGCCTTCGCCCATTGAAGGAAGGCAGCTAGTTGACGTCGGTGACCTCGTCGGAGGAGGAAGCCAAAAGTGGAGTAGGTCAAGACTGACCGAACCACTCTAAATCTCTGGTTTGCTTTTACCTTGAGCACTTTATCATTACTGCAAACCTCCTACATTGCTACTGCCCTCTGCGCCTTTACGAACGAGTTTCTAAGCTCTGATCTTTCAGAATCTGCATTCAAACGTAAATCGTGTTTTCGTACGATCTTCACACTGCAGTTTACGCTTACATTCGGATTCCATTTATAACTGCAAATTGCTTTCTACGTAAAATGCTTTTCAAGGTTCAAAACTGCTTTTAGACGCAAAACTACATTTAGACGTAAAATTACGTTTAGACGTAAAACTGCGTTTAGACGCAAAACTACGTTTAGACGTAAAACTGCGTTTAGACGTAAAACTGCGTTTAGACGTAAAACTGCGTTTAGACGCAAAACTGCGTTTAGACATAAAACTGCGTTTAGACGTAAAACTGCATTTTGACGTAAAACTGCGTTTGGATGTAAAACTGAGTTTAGACGCAAACTGCGCTTAGACGCAAACTGCGCTTAGACGCAAACTGTGCTTAGACGCAAACTGCGCTTAGACGCAAACTGCGCTTAGACGCAAAACTGCGCTTAGACGCAAACTGCACTGTGATTCTGCTTTTATATCGAAATCATTTTTTATCGGACGAACGCAGCTTTAGCTTTTAAATTGCTGTAAGATTTCCGCTGCACTAATTCACCCCCCCCCCTCTTAGTGCTCTCGATCCTAACACCTAGATGATAACTTGTGTGTGGACATTATATTACAGTCCCTACCAGATTCCTTTTCATAGTTCATAATGAATTTTAATATGAACAAGCTTGAGATGACTCTCTCGGAGCTCCTTAATATGTTGAGGGAGGCATAGAGCACTATCAAAAAAGAGAAGCCAGTTCTCTACACTAGTGAGACCAAAATGAAAAGAAAAGCAGAAAAGTCTCTTAAGAAGGGCAAGGGCAAGGGCAGACTAAGTAAAGCAAAGGTTGTTAAGAAAAACCCGGCAAAGGACAAAGGCCAATGCTTCCACTATGGCAAAGATGGGCACTGAAAGAGGAATTGAAAGAGTACTTTGCTGAGAGGGCAAAACAAAAGCTTGGAGAAGCTTAAGACACATTCATAATCAATCTCCAGTTATCAGATTTTTTTGATAGTTCATTGGTATTGGATTTTGGTATTGCTTATCACATTTACAATTTGTTGTAGATTCTAGCAAAACTGAGGAGATTAGCGAGAGGAACATTTCATAATGGTATGTTTATGCTAGACACTATTTCATATATCATGAATGTAAGTGTGTCTAAGAGAAAATGAGATGAGGTGAACAATGCATACCTATGACATTGTAGGCTACGTCATATCCATAAGAGAATGATTCAAAAGTCACTAAAGGATGGATATTTAGATCAATTCGACTATGAGTCATATACAACTTACGAGCCTTGCCTTCATGGAAAACTGACCAACTCTCTATTTAGTGGAACTGAAGAGAGAGCCACTTAGCTGTTGGAACTCATATATAGTGATGTATGTAGACCCATGTCAACTCATGCCATTGGTGGTTACTCCTACTTCATTACCTTTACTAATGATTTCTCAAGGTATGAATATGTGTACTCAATGAAGTATAAGTCCGAGGCCTTTGAGAAATTCAAAGAGTATAAGAATGAAGTGGAGAACCTGACTGGAAAGAGTATCAAGACTCTTCGATCAGATCGAGGAGGTGAGTACTTAAGTATAGAGTTTACCCAGTTCCTCAAGAATCATGAGATTTTATCCCCATGGACACCTCCTTATACACCTCAGCTTATTGGTGTATCTAAAAAGAGGAATCGTATGTTGTTAGACATTGTATGGTCTATAATGAGTTTCGCTGACCGACCCATCTTATTCTGGGGATATGTTCTAGAGACCGCAGCTTACCTTATGAACAAAGTTCTAACTAAGTCGGTAGTGTCTACACTATATAAGATAGAAAGGGAAGAAGCCCGATCTTAAGGTTGTTAAGATTTGGGGCTACCCTACCCACGTTAAAAGATACAACCCTAATAAGTTAGAATTAAGGATAGAGCGGTGCAAGATCATGGGATACCCCAAGGAAACTTATGGGTATTATTTCTATCATATCGAAGACCAAAAGGTCTTTGTAGCCAAGAAAGCGGTGTTCCTTGAGAAGGAACACATTCTTGGCAGAGATAGTGGGAGCATGATAGAGTTGAGTGAGGTTAGAGAACCTAGCTCAAGCACTACTCTACAACCCGAGTGTGTTCAGGTACCTAACATACAAATTTTAACTTTACGTAGGTCCGGTAGAGTATCCCATCATCCTGAGAGATATGTGGGATATATAAGAGGAGATGATGTTGAGGATATTGATCCTCAAACCTCTAAGGAGGCTATTATGAGTATAGACTCCAGGAAGTGGCAAGAAGCCATGAATTCTGAGATGGATTCCATGTACTCCAATAAGGTTTGGAACCTATTTTATATGCCCGAGGGTATTGTACCCATCGGTTGCAAGTGGATCTTTAAGAGAAAGATCGGAGTAGATGGAAAGGTATAGACCTATAAAGCAATGCTAGTGGCTAAGAGGTATCGTCAAAGGCAACATGTTGACTATGACGAAACCTTCTCACCCGTAGCTATGCTAAAATCCATCCAAATTCTATTGGCTATTGTAGCACACTATGATTATGAGATCTGGCAGATGGATGTGAAAACTGCATTCGTCAATGGCAACCTCGAGGAGGAGGTGTATAGTGTTGAATCTTGGATGTTGATGATGAAACCAATTGAGAAATGTTTATGATTTGATCTGCATTTTGAGTTGTTGAATCTTGGATTTTGATGATGAAACTAATTGATTGTGTTTGGATGTTTAACTGCATTTTGAGTGATGCAGGTCTACTCGATCAGGATTAAACAGTTGACGCAGGAGGAATTGACGTTGCGCCGGAGGAGATCACATCAAGATATTGGATGGCATAAGGGTTCGGACATCGGGCATCGGGCCAAGGAGAGCGGAATTGCGCCAAGGATATCGGGGATGCGAAGGTCAACCGCCGATTAGGCAATAACCTACAAGAGAGGATGATGCATAGAAGAATCAAACGAAGCGCCAACCAATGACGTGTCGGGCAACAGAATGTCAATTCGCGTTGTAATAGTTGTCTAGATCGAAGTAAAGTTTTGGCTTATGTGTGCAGGATTAACTACGATAATGACGAAGACATAAAGCAAAACAAAGTGCTGGAGTCAAGCGCAAAGGATTCGTTGCGAGTTCGAGAGTTCGACAAAAGTCCGAAGGTTCGTCGGGAATGCTGCCGGAACTAGCCGAGAATGAGTAGGGAGCTTGCCGAATGGTTTTTCGGAAGCTCGCCGGAAGGTTCATTGGAAGTTCGCAGAGCTCACCGAGAAAGATCAGAGCTTGCCGAAGAAGCTCGTTGGAACTCGCCAAGATCAAATCATGAAGTCTAGGAGCTTGTCGAGAGTCCACAGAATGGTTTCCGAGAGTTTATCGGAAGACCGCCGGAAGCTCGCCGGAAGAAGTCTTGACTTGCGAACTTTGTAATAGCTTAGGAAATGTCTTTAAATTCGTAGTTAGCATATTAATTAGGGTTAGGATTAGGTGTTAATCCTATAACCCAAGTAGGGGCTAATTGGGCCCAGGTTCGGACTGGTTTGGGCCAAGTTTTGAGCCCAACCAGTGAGCTGAAATAGTGTAGGCGATGGCACTGCCCAGAACCCGAGAACTGAGCGGTGGCACCGTTGGACTGAGTGGTGGCAACGCCAGTACACTGTTAGTGTCAGACACTGACAGGCGGTGGCACCGCCAGCCTCGGATGTTAGGATCAAGAGCACTAAGAGGGGGGGGGGGGGTGAATTAGTGCAGCGGAAAACTTTCTGCGATTAAAACGAAACTGCGTTCGAACGATAAAACCGATTTCTGTGTGAAAGTCGATTCTAAGATTACTTTAACTTAAGATCAAGCAAGATGATGTTAAAGTCAATCTATGAAGGCGGTTTGTAGTTATGATGAAAACCAGAATATAAGCGCAAACTGAAATACGACGTTCGTATGAAGAAACTGATTTACATCTAAATGATGATTCGTAAATCACTTGATTAGGCGAGATGCAGTTTAAGCAAGCGTATAAAGGTAGTTTGTAGTTATGGTAGAAATCAAAACGTAAACGCAATCTGAAATATGATAATCGTACGAAAAAGTAGATTTACGTCTAAACGCTTATTCGGAAAGTGCAAAGCTTGAAACCCGATCGTATATGCGCAGAAAGCAGTAAGCTTCAGAGGAGGTTTGCAATAAAGATAATATGCTCAAAGTAAATGCAAACTGAGATTTAGAGTGGTTCGGTCAATCTTGACCTACTCCACTTTTGGCTTCCTCCACCGACGAGGTAACCGACATCAACTAGAGGCCTTCCTTCAATAGGCGTAGGCCAACCACCCTTTTACAGTTTCACTCCTTTTGACGGGTTTAGGAGACAACCCTTACAGAATTTTCTCTCCTCTCTTTACAACTCAGAACTTGGAAGAATAGAGGGAGAAGAACTTTTGGCCTTTACAACAATTTTGAGCTCTAAGAATCACATAAAAGGATCAAGATTTTGGTGTTAGTTCATGCCCTTCAGTGCTGAATGGGTGGGGTATTTATAGGCCCCAACCCAGTTCAAATTTGGAGCTCAAAACTGTCAATTCCCGGAATTTCGGGATCAGGCGGTGGCACCTCCTGACTAGAGCGGTTGCACCGCCTGGCAGAGCTCGAAGACTGAGCCTTTGAGCGGTGCTACCTCCTGTCTGTTGGGAAATCTTGGGGGTGACATCACATGCGCAGCGGAAGAACAAGAAAACAAAATCCCCGATTCCCAAATAGATGTTCGTCGTCGTGCGAAGATTGGTGCGCAAAATCCGCGAAACTTAAAACTGCGTATAAAGTAGGTTTTGTTACCTAGGGAGATCGTATATCCCTGTTTCCTTGTAGATCCTTAGGATAGGGTGAAGGAGGTCAAGCGTCCTCCTCTCTAGTGGTGATCCACACAGCAGGGTTGCGACGACGCTCCTCAAGACTCCAGGCCTGCTCTGAGGTGGAGAGGAAGAGGAGAATAGGAAAGGCAAGCAAAGGCTCTAGCCTATGAGGCTCTGAATCCCTCCTATTTATAGAGGTCTCCTGTCAAACCCTAATGGGTCCTCCCCTAGTGGGTATTGGATCTGCATCCAATAAGACAAGGGCTCCGTCGGATATCTCATATCTGAACCTCTACTCATCGCAATGCCTACCATATGTGTGTGACCCTCTAGGCCCAATATCAAGCTGGCCGTGAGTCATACCTGTCAGAACTCCTACTAACTCAGTGAATTATTATCTCTGTAATAATTCACTTGACTCATCAACTACGGAAGTACTAGGCCACTACGCCGTAGTCCCTAGACGATATAGGGGAATCCAATCCATTGGACCTGTCTATCCTCAGTTACCGTATACCTATAATCCCTCATCCATCTAATATCCCAGAGACCGTATATCGAGCATTGTGTTGTCAGACCCATACGATTTCTACTCGAGTCTCGCTCTAATCGGATTCTCCCGGAGAACTCTTTCTCTCTCAACCCGAATGACCCTGGTCAGGGATTTGTTTGAGCAAGAACACATGGGATATTCCTCTCATGATGCCGAGAGTGGATGATCCTCTATCGACACTCAATAGCCCTCGTAAGGTCGACTACCACTCCCAATGACTAGCTGTACTAAATCTAGGACAGCCAAACCTATAAGTCTGGTATCAAAGAGTGGAGCATTCATATAGGACATCCTTGGTGTCTCAAGTCTAAGGACCAGATACACCACTAGGACCACGGAATCTATGTCTGACAATAAGGCATCATCAACCATCTAGCATTCCGTAAGCGGATCAATCAGTGAACTCATTCTCCAATGAGCACCTGTACTGTATCCCTAGTGTCCCTACACGAGCAACTATGAGACCAGCTGCATCCATCATATTGATGGGTATACAGCACACCAGTCTATCCGGTTATCACGATGTCCCTCTCGAGTAACCTATGACCGGGATTATTTGAATCGATCTCATTATCGTGATCTCATCACGATCCAATTCCCATTGCACAAATCCAAGGACATCACAATATATGTATGCATTTATGCAATAGTTATAAAGTGATATACGCCAAAATATAATAAGCAAAAAGATTCTGTATCAAGTCACACGTGACATCACTCACGTGATTGGCTTGCTGGGCACCTATGACTAGCACCGTTAGGGGCAGTTGCACCTCCTGCCAGAGCTCGAAGACTGAGCTCAGGCGGTGCAACCTCCTGACTGAGGCAGTTGCACCACTTAACTAGTGCTCGGAGACTGAGCCCAGGCGGTGCCACCTCTTGTCAGGGGCGGTTGCACCGCCCAGTCTCGCTCGGAGACTGAGCCCAAGCGGTGCCACCTCCTGGCTGGGACGGTTGCACCGCCCAGTCTCGCTCGGAGACTTAGCCTAGGCGATGCTACCTCCTGGCTTAGGCGGTTGCACCTCCCGCCAGAAATCAGGGTCCGAATGGGTTGATCCATTCGGCCTAATTTGGGTTTTTCAGGGGCCCAATTGCCCCAAGATTAAGTTAATGGGATCACCTCCCATTTCCAACTTAATCACTGTGCTAACTACGATTTTTCCTAAGACATTTACTGCAACTTGCTCCGGTGCGTCAATCGCTTCTTCCGGCGAACTTCCGTCGATCATCCGATGAACCCTCGGTGATGCTCCTGCGGACTTCCGGCAAACTCCTGGACTTGTGACGATCCACTTGGCGAGTTTCGACGAGCTTCTTTGGCAAGCTCATGGACTTCTCGGATTTGTTCCCGTAGAACCTTCGACGACTGTCCGAACTTCCATCGAACTCTCGAACTCCCAACGTGATCATTGTCTTGACTCCGACGCAACTCCTGTTGCATATCTTATTTTCATCGTAGTTAATCCTGCACACTTAAAATAAAACTTCGATCAAGACAATTAATCCTAAGCAATTAACCAAGTTGTTCGGCATGTCATTGGTCCCTCGACGCTTCATCTGATTCTTCGGCGCATCATCCTCTCCTACAGCCAATTGCCCAATCGGCCAGTTGACTCTGCAACTCCGATATCCTTGGCACAATATGTCACGCCCCCCCTGAATTATCACATTCAGGAAGTGTGACCCTGTCTAAAAATCAATAATATTATAATTCATCAATCAATTCAATCCAGGATCCAATCTAACAATTTGAGGATACTAAGAATCATTCAAAAATCTCTATTCACAATTCATAAACCTGTACATTACATAATCATAATCCACTTCACTCAGAGATTCACAAAATCCAAAGACAACTCAACTAAACATCAACCACACCACAAATCCATAATCATAGAAGTATATACAATCACAAAAAGATAATTATTTACCATGAGTTCTTATCCTTACACATATTAAACTTATCATTCCATACACATGAGCGGTCCTTTGACATTTTACAACACATAAGTATCAATAGATCCTTAACATTACATCAGAAGTAAAGTTTACTATACAACAAAAACCATCATCCAACAAAGATTAGCTCAAAAATCTTCTAGCCTTTCATTGCTTTAACCCAATTTTAGCTTTTCAGTGCGTGACAAGCTACCCTGAAAAATTTATATAGCAACGGGGTGAGCATAAAGAGCTCAGCAAGCGTCTAACATATCCATGGCGATAGGAGAAGTTCAAGCAAGCTTAGTATCAAGATACAAAAGTAGAAATACAAGTCTTCATTTGAAGTCATCTCATTTGATATAAAATCACAAAGGTTTACCTCGTTCAAAAACAGGCATTAGACATAACAATAGGAGAAAGGAAATTGGAGCATATCATTGGCATAAGGAGCATATCGATGACATATGGTAATTTCAAGGCATAATAAGGACGTAAAGAGCATTTTAGATATCAATGGCAGATGAAAATATTCGGAACATATCAATGGTGAATGAAATGCTTCAAAACGTATCAATGGCATATGGAAATATTTCGGAAGCATAAGAAGCATTTTAGAATATATCAAAGAACAAATATGAAATAGAAGCTCAAACGTCGTACTCTAGCATACTGCATGTGAGGATTAACTCAGTGGTGGCTCCACGCCGTGATGAGTTCTCGACTCCATCCACGGGTAGCCCTTTCCTACTCGAGCCCTCTCACCCTGCCCAAGTGCTAGGTCGGCTCTGAATTTTATATCAAACAGATAGAAGGTGAAGTGGGATCATAACATAATATGGTCCATCCATTTCTGGATGACCACCAAGCATAAGTCTCCCACGTCTGGGAGCTCCATCCACCCACGTCTGAGTGAAGTCAATGGGGCCGGCAGAGCAATCGCGGGCTCTAAGCATAACTCCCTTTACCATTTCTGGCAAAGGTTCACAATATCCCACAAGACACCAGAGTACAAAAGGGTAGTATGAACAATAACATTGACACATATCAGAAGCACATGTGGAACAACGAAATGTACATATGCCTTTCGAGTCAATACGATACAAACAGAATCTTTCACAAATGTATTCAGATTTAAAAGGAAACAAAAGCAGGAGTATACAAGGATTTCAAGAAATCACATATGGCTCAATTGAAATTAGAAAGTTAGATGAATTCAATGTCCAAAGAAATGAAATTGGAAGAGGCACATATCGAAAGCAAATGCGGAACAATGGGATGCATGTGCCGAATCATTACGCTGAAAACATGAACTTTAGATGATAGCTGCAGACAAATAAATAAAGGACAAAAGTATATAGGAATTTAAGGTAATAATGTAAAGCTTAACTGAAGAGTGTTTGCCGAAATCGATTTCCAAAGAGAAGAAACAAGGAGAGCCGAAATCGACCAAAGCTCGATTCTGGCAGAATTTAATAGGGACATTGTATGAACTATTTAGATAACCAATTATGATCCAATTTATGCAAAATATGTGTCATTAGAAAGCTTTATCAATCTAATTTTAGGCAAATTAATTTTGACAAGAATTGGAATTTACAACAGGGAGTTACAGATAATTTCGTAGCCAAAGGTCTGAAAATATTTGCTCTGTTTTACTGAATTCATTGGGTCGATGAAAGCAGATGTTTTAGTTAGCAATTATTATCAGAAAATTTCAAATCAGGTATATAAAGAAAGAATTTTGAGTCTAGCTTCGAATAAATCATACTTTGTATGAATCTGAGTTCACAGTATAAAGTTATAAGTAGTTAAGCAACAAGAGGTCAGAAATTTCAGTCTCTATTTTGCAGAATCTGTAGGGTTAATTGAAACAGAAGTCTTAGTAGGCATTTAAACTCCAAATCATTCAATCTTAGTGTCAAAATAAAGATATTTGAGTCTACTTTCAAATGGAATAGGTTTTACCTAAATCAGAGTTTAGTGCTAAAAGTTAGATCGAAAACAATATACAGAAGTCAGATTACCGAAAAATTTCAGATTCATGGCTTTGTATCAAAAGGAAAGAACGGTTTGGTACTAAGCTGAAATCTTTTGCATTATGAAGAATTAAAAGGAAAACAGAGATTAGGAATTCTGTAGGAAGAGATTAGAACACTTGCCTTAAGCAAATTTGATTCCCAAATGGGGGGAGTTGATGCAAAACCTCAATCAAAGCTTCTTCTTCAATTCCTCTTCTTCTTCTCCTTCCCTTCTCTTCTCTTCTTAACTCACGTTGGCTGCAGTATCTGAAGGTTACATTTAGTGTCTCCTTTAATCTCTTATTTAATTACATTTTGGTTAACACAAGGGTTGCAAAGTTACAAGGTGGCAAGCATGCATGAAAAATGCTAGGTGTCATCCTTAGAGCAAACTTAGGTGGCACCATTAGGTTAGCTAGTGACACATGTCCACTAATTTTTATTTTATTTTATTTTTATTTACTCAATTCTGAATATTCTATAAATCATATCAAAAATTTAATATTTACTCTTAGGTCCTTAGCCATAAACTTTAATATAATATTATTTAATATAAAATAATTATTAAATAATCCTTATTTTTACAAACAAATATTTTACTAAATTTTCAAAAATGGGGGATGTTACACAATACCTGCTCTTCTTGGCCCGATGCCCGAGTCCACGGCCCGAAGCCTTCTGTCGATACGTCGACCGATCCACCGGCCCGACGTCCAATCTTCTGACATGTTCCTCCGGCACAACATGATTTTCCTGCTTTAATTATCTTATCCTGATCGAAGCATCCTGCATCACTCAAAATGTGGATTAAATCATAAACATATATCAAGTAGTTTCATCATCAAAATACGAGATTCAATAATCTCCCCCTTTTTGATGATGACAACCACTTGATGACGGAGTTAAACTTAACTCCCGGAGTTTAAACAAACTCCCCCTATCAATATGCCATATTGATAGAACCTTGAATTCAAACTGAATTCAAGTCATTACAATATTCATCATGAATACTTGCAACACATCATCATGAACTTATGCATAAACTTATGCATAACATGTCATGTCATCAACATACTTCCCCCCCTTTGTCATCAACAAAAAGGAGAAGCACCACAATCAAGTGTTTGTGATATTGGTTCAACTCATTGCATGAAAAGCATAATATCAAGTTTTATCATCATGCAAGTTTGCTATAACATGTAAAATTGCGATGTAAGCTTTTGATATCATAACGCAAACATTTCAAGTGTTTATCAATTGTAGTATTTCATCACATGGTAAGATATCAACGCGTAAAATTATGATAAAAGTTCTTGATATCTTAACGCATGATGCAAACATGGCATAATGTAAGTTTGGCAGTCATAGCATCAATTCATATATCTCTTGATGATGCAAGCATTGCAAATATGGCAATCATATCAATTCATATATCTCTTGATGATGCAAGCATAGCATCAGTGTTCATTCATATATTTCTCCCCCTTTGTCATCAACAAAAAGCATGGTAATTGTAATACCAGGAGAACAATATAAACAAATTTTGAGCATAAGTGTGATAGTCGTTCATGCCTTTACTAGGTTCAAGTTATTTTCCAATAGTAAGTGATAGGAAATCAATTGTACAAGCATGATATGTAGATCACTTTGAATACTTCTTCCTTTGTATTTGTTATAATATTTTTGCATGAAGGAGGAAGACTATTTGTGATACCAACTATTTGTGATACATGCTATTTGTGAGTTTACTTCGAGTGAAGTTAAAATCGATGAGAGATTAAATCATGCTTCATTTTTACAAGGATCAAGATATGTATGTGAAACAAATCCTTGCAAGTAAAAACACTTTCATCCATATTCATCAAATCCATTTCTCAAAAAATTATTTTTCACATGATATGTGTATGAGAGATGTATTTGCTAGTTGATTACATATGTCAAAAATCAATGATATGAACTAAACTTGATATGACATATGCTTGTTAAGTTCGGAAGAGAGTAATGTATTGAGAAAATCTGATTGTTAGGATCAAGAAAATCTGAAAATGAAATTTGACTCTTTCTTGCATTCGGACAAGGTTTTGCTATAGATATTTAATTACAATCATGAAGGTAAAGCATGCTTGTTATCATGGAAGTTTTGTATTCAAGCACATAATTTCCAACATGTAAATGTGTAAAATCATTATGCCAATCAAGTGATTTGATCATTCAATCAAGAAAGTTCAAAACATAATTTTAACACGTTCAATCATTAGGACGTATTTTTGCCATAGTTTTTCAAATACAATCATGAAGATAAGGCATGCTCATCATCATGGTAGTACGATGGCAAGTTTACAATTTTAAGACATGCAAGCTAGTAATTTTGAGATGTTCAAGAAAGTAACTCTTGCTTTTTGAAATATAAGTTTTGCTACATGTGCAAGTTAACTTTTTGCTTCTGCAAGATATCATTTCTTGGTGATGTTCAATATAGAAAGTTCTACATCATGCAAGCTAGTGAATCTTATAACATTTTAGAACATGCATGATCACCAAAGCATCATAAATTTTAATGATGTGCAAAATTATAAATTTTGCATGTTTGCATTTGTGCATCTTGAGATTTGTAAGATAGCACTTCTTGGTGATGTTCAAGATAGCAATTCCTTTTCTTTTGAGAAGTGTAATTATTTTCTTTCTATTTTTTTTGAATTATATGAGCTAGCAAATTAGCTTTCAACCATGTTTTGCTCCCCCTTTGTCATTGTCAAAAAGAAGGGAAGACCCTTTATGTTAATTTCTAAATTATGACAAAGGTAAATAGCATTGATGAAAATTCAAGTCTTCAATGTCAAAACAATTATTTTATCATGAATATTTCATCATTGCATGCATCATTATCATCATATATATTTTTAAAACATATAAACTCATTATTATATGATTCCAAATCATCATTCATATTATTTCAATCATTGTTTCAATCATCTTTATTGCTTATCATGCACAATATGTCAAACCATCTAACATGATACAAACATTTATTTTCAAAGTATTTATCACTATTTTCATGTATGATAATAAAGTGTTCATGATACCGAACATTAAATTAATATTTTTTAAGTATTTATCACTTCATTTTGATCATGATACCAAACATTCATTTTCAATTCATTCAATTTGACAAATCATGATCATGATTTTGATAAAACTCATTAATCATAACTTCAAATTAAACATGATTTAATATACTCAAAATCGAGAAATAACAATCGACATCACCATGATACACATTATTACTTCTTAACCATGATTTCATATTTTCAATCAAAATCATTTTGTTTGTTTATCATAAAATATGCAATATTATCATATTCAAAATTACTAGCATGATCATATATTTTTTTTTTAAACATTAATTCTAAACTAAAAAAGAAAATACATCATGAGAGCATCAAGTAATTTCAAAATAATTCAAGAGAGTTGAGTTACTTACCTTGTAGTCGAAGCCCAATTCGCCGTTTCACCTTTAGAAGTTCTTGATTCATTCTTGGTTGCCTTCCTCTTCTTTGGCCTCTTCCTTCGTTCAAGTTCATTATCTATTTTAGATTTTTGTTTAATAAACTTATTAAGATTTAGTGTTCGAAGTTCAAGTTCATCATTATCCTCATCACTTGAGTCATCGCTCAAGTGTTATTCATTTGTCCGGAGTTCCAAATCCTTCCTAATCTTTGGAAGATTGTTTTGTTCATGATGTTCATCATGTGCATTATGCACCATTTCATATGTCATTAACGAACCAATTAGTTCTTCAGGTGGTAAGTTGTTTAGGTTTTTAGCTTCTTGTATTGTAGTTATTTTTGCATCCCACTTCTTAGAAAGAGAACGCAAAATCTTGTTTACGAGTTCAAAATCCGAAAAACATTTTCCAAGAGCTCTTAAATATTGACGACATCCGTGAAACGGGTGTACATGTCGCATATAGTCTCGCTTGGTTGCATTCGAAAAAGCACAAAATTATGCAATAAAATGTTAACTTTTGAGTCTTTGACTCTACTAGTTCCCTCATGCGTGATTTCAAGTGTTCGCCAAATGTCAAAAGTCGTTTCGCACGTAAAAATCCGATTGAACTCATTTTTGTCCAAAGCGCAAAATAAGGCATTCATAGCCTTTGCGTTTAAAGAAAAATACTTCTTCTCCAAATCCGACCATTTGTTCATTGGTTTAGAGGGAAGTTGAAAACTGTTTTCAGTGATATTCCATAAATCCAAATTCATAGAAATCAAGAAAACTCTCATTCGAGTTTTTCAAAAAGTGTAGTCCAATCCGTTAAACAACGGTGGACGAAAGACCGAAAAGCCCTCTTGAAAGCCATGAAGAGCCATTTCTCTCGGGTGTAAATCCGAAATGAGAAAAACCGGGCTCTGATACCAATTGTTAGGATCAAGAGCACTAAGAGGGGGGGGGGGGGGTGAACTAGTGTAGCGGAAAACTTTCTGCGATTAAAACGAAACTGCGTTTGAACGATAAAAACGATTTCTGTGTGAAAGCCGATTCTAAGATTACTTTAACTTAAGATTAAGCAAGATGATGTTAAAGTCAATCTATAAAGGCAGTTTGCAATTATGATGAAAACCAGAATATAAGCGCAAACTGAAATATGACGTTCGTACGAAGAAACTGATTTACGTCTAAATGTTGATTCGTAAATCACTTGATTAGGCGATATGCAGTTTAAGCAAGGGTATAAAGGCAGTTTGTAGTTATGGTAGAAATTAAAACGTAAACGTAATCCGAAATATGATGATCGTATGAAAAAGCAGATTTACGTCTAAACGCTGATTCGGAAAGTGCAAAGCTTGAAACCCGATCGTATATGCGCAGAAAGCAGTAAGCTTCAGAGGTGGTTTGCAGTAAAGATAATATGCTCAAAGTAAATGCAAACCGAGATTTAGAGTGGTTCGGTCAATCTTGACCTACTCCACTTTTGGCTTCCTCTATCGACGAGGTCACCGACGTCAACTAGAGGCCTTCCTTCAATAGGCGAAGGCCAACCAGCCTTTTACAGTTTTACTCCTTTTGACGGGTTTAGGAGACAACCCTTACAGAATTTTCTCTCCTCTCTATACAACTCAGAACTTGGAAGAACAGAGGGAGAAGAACTTTTGGCCTTTACAACAATTTTGAGCTCTAAGAATCACAAAAAAGGATCAAGATTTCGGTGTTAGTTCATGCCCTTTCACTGCTGAATGGGTGGGGTATTTATAGGCCTCAACCCAGTTCAAATTTGGAGCTCAAAACTGTCAATTCCCAGAATTCCGGGATCAGGCGATTGCACCGCCTGGCAGAGCTTGAAGACTGAGCCTCTGGGTGGTGCTACCTCCTGTTAGGGGCGGTTGCACCTCTTGCCAGAGCTCGAAGATTGAGCTCAGGCGGTGCAACCTCCTAACTGAGGCGTTTGCACTGCTCAGCCAGTGCTCGGAGACCGAGCCCAGGCGGTGCCATCTCCTGTTAGGGGCGGTTGCACCGCCTAGTCTCACTCGGAGACTGAGCCCAGGCGGTGCCACCTCCTGGCTGGGGCGGTTGCACCGCCCAGTCTCGCTCGGAGACTTAGCCTAGGCGATGCTACCTCCTGGCTTAGGCGGTTGCACCTCTCGCCAGAAATCAGGGTCCGAATGGGTTGATCCATTCGGCCCAATTTGGGTTTTTCAAGGGCCCAATTGCCCCAATATTAAGTTAATGGGATCACCTCCCATTTCTAACTTAATCATTGTGCTAACTACGATTTTTCCTAAGACATTTACTACAACTTGCTCCAGTGCATCAATCGCTTCTTCCGGCGAGCTTCCGGCGAACTTCCGTCGATCATCCGATGAACCCTCGGTGATGCTCCTGCGGACTTCCGGCAAACTCCTGGACTTGCGATGATCCACTTGACGAGTTCCGACGAGCTTCTTTGGCAAGCTCATGGACTTCTCGGATTTGTTCCCGCAGAACCTCCGACGACTGTCCGAACATCCGTCGAACTCTCGAACTCCCAACGTGATCATTGTCTTGACTCCGGCGTAACTCCTGTTGCATATCTTATTTTCATCGTAGTTAATCCTGCACACTTAAAACAAAACTTTGATCGAGGCAATTAATCCTAAGCAATTAACCAAGTTGTCCGGAATGTCATTGGTCCCTCAACGCTTCGTCTGATTCTTCAACGCATCGTCCTCTCCTACAGCCTATTGCCCAATCGGCCAGTTGACTCCGCAACTCCGATATCCTTAGCACAATACCTGCTCTTCTTGGCCTGATGCCTGAGTCCACGGCCCGAAGCCTTCTGTCGATACGTCGACCGATCCACCGGCCCGACGTCCAATCTTATGACATGTTCCTCTGGCACAACATGATTTTCCTACTTTAATTGTCTTATCCTGATCGAAGCATCCCGCATCACTTAAAACGCAGATTAAATCATAAATATATATCAAATAGTTTCATCATCAAAATACGAGATTCATCATCGGAAACCCAAGAGAATTTAAAATTTGGAGCCTAAATTTGAATCCTCTTGGGGCCTATAAATACCCCTCAATTCTCAGTTGAGATTATAACCTTTGAGAAGTTAGAGATTGAGATAAAGCCTTCGCAAAGTCTTTAGCAAGTTTTGTTTTCAATAGCTTGAGTGTTCACCTCCCTCTTTCTCTTTGAAATTTTGTAAGAGTGTGAACCACTTGTAAAAGGTTGTAAGAGGGGTATTCGTCCTTACCCTTCAAAGTGATTTGCTAGTGGAAGTTGAGAGCCTCGTTGAAGAAGGCTTCGCAAGTGGATGTAGGTCATTTTGACTGAACCACTTTAAATTGATCTGTTCCTTGAATGTGTGAGTATTTACTTTTCTGAAACCGTTATTTACATTGTAGCAAGCTTTCGGTTTTCATCTACTCAAGTTACTATCGAAACGAAATCTCCTCATATTTTTGAATTCGGTTTCAAACTTACAAGTTTTAATCCACTGCACTAATTCACCCCCCCCCCCCCTCTTAGTGTCGCTCCGATCCTAACAATTGGTATCAGAGCCCGGTATTTCTCATTTTGGATTTACACCCGAGAGAAATGTTTCTTCATGGCTTTCAAGAGGGCTTATCGGTTGTTCGTCCACCGTTGTTTAACGGATTGGACTACACTTATTGGAAAATTCGAATGAGAGTTTTCTTGATTTCTATAAATTTGGATTTATAGAATATTGTTGAAAACAATTTTCAACTTCCCTCTAAATCGATGAACGAATGGTCGGATTTAGAGAAGAAGTATTTTTCTTTAAACGCAAAGGCTATGAATGCCTTATTTTGTGCTTTGGACAAAAATGAGTTCAATTGGATTTTTACATGATAACGACTTTTGATATTTGGCGAACACTTGAAATCACGCACGAGGAAACTAGTAGAGTCAAAGACTCGAAAGTTAACATTTTATTGCATGATTTTGAGCTTTTTCGAATGCAACCAAGTGAGACTATATGCGACATGTACACCCGTTTCACAGATGTCATCAATAATCTAAGAGTTCTTGGTAAATCTTTTTCGAATTTTGATCTCGTAAGCAAGATCTTAAGATCCCTTCCAAAAAGGTAGGATCCTAAAATAACCACAATACAAGAGATAAAAAATTTAAATGATTTTCCATTAGAAGAATTAATCGGGTCGTTAATGACCTATGAAATGACACTTTTGGAACACTTTGAACCCGATGAGCACTTGAACCACCTTCCAAAGAATATGAAGGATTTGAAACTCCGGACAAATGAATACCACTTGAGCGATGACTCAAGTGATGAGGACAATGATGAACTTGAACTTCGAACACTAAATCTTAATAAGTTTATTAAACAAAAATTTAAAATAAACAATGAACTTGAATGGAGGAAGAGGCTAAAGAAGAGGAAGGCAACCAAGGATGAATCAGAAACTTCCAAAAGTGAAACGACGAATTGGGCTTTGACGGGCTTCGACTATAAGGTAAGTAACTCAACTCTCTTGAATTATTTTGAAATTACTTGAAGTTTTTCATGAGTGCTTAATTTAGATAGTAGGAATAGGAAATAAAAAATTATTTTTTAAAAATTATATCATGTTTTTCTTTTTAGCATCTTTGAAAAATTAAAAATTTGATCATGAAAAGTATATTGCTAAGATTTCATGCATGTTATGTTTTGAAATGTTGAATAATGTATGCAACATTAGGGATGATAATTATATGATATGTGATAATGCTTAGGATTAATCCATGCATGTGTATCTTGATGATTTTATGTCATGCATGAGTTTTTGAAGTAAATGTTCATTTGAAACTCTCATTTTAGATTAACATGTTTTTGGTCTAATCGTTTTTATGACTAATTAAGATGATATTCTCATGACATATTAAGATGACATAGTGCATATACATCTATGTATGAATTTCTTGATAGTCTTTTGATGATAGATGTGATATCATGATGTGTTTGGTCTTGACGGTTTCATGACGAAACTTATGTTTTGATTTTAAATGATGATACATGTTTTCACAAAAGACTTGAATACCCTCACATGAAATCAATTATATGAAATGGAAATAAATTTTCTATCCTATTGAGATTAATGAATTTATTTTACCAATCTTATGAATCTCATGAAAATATACATGATGATAAGCATGTGTTATTTTCATGAGTGTATTTGAAAAAATATGGCAAAACCATGTTCGAATGCATGAAAGTGTTAAATTTCATTTTTGGATTCTCTTGATTGAAATTCATTTTTCGATCCTAAACGTTGATGCATGTTTTTATTTAACATAAATGAAAAAGCATGCTAACATGAAATCAATCACTTAAAATGAAATACTTAAAAAAAAGGAAAAAATATATTATCAATGAAATCATGAATCTACTTATGTTATGAATTTTGTGAACCATAAAAGTGATTTTGATGATTTGAATTTGAAATGAGTTTTTATCAAAATCATGATATTGATTTCTTGGAATAACATGAGATTACCTTTGATGATCATTTTGATTATTATGATTCATGAAATTTTGGATTCATGACTTGGTCTTACATTTGTTTATGATATGGTTGAAATCTTTGTACCTTTGAATTATTCCCTTATTCTTTCAATTTTTGAATTTATGCATATTATATGTTAAACATTTAAAACCATGTTTTGGTATCATGCATATCTAAGAAATGTTGATTTGATAGATTTAATGAGTTGAAAATAAATGATGATTTTTCTCTTGAATATAACTTGTGAATCATCATGAAAATAAACATGATGAATATTTTGAAAATAAATGAGTGTATCATGCATTTGGTCTTAATGATTTCTCTTGAACATACTTTTTGAAATCATACTTGATAATGAATATCAAGATATTAAAAGGATGTTATCATGGAATCATGCTTGATGATTTGTTTTTTACCTTTCCATCTTAAATGTTGACACTTATTTTATTAAAGGTAAAGGCATGCTTATAAGAAGCAAATCACATGAATAGAAATTTATAAAAATGAAATGCGATCCTCTATCTTATCATCTTTTCAATAAATCTATGCTTGTCATGTATGAATTTATTGAATGTTACATCTCCCTTAATTCATTTTGTTCTCCTAGATTTATTTACCAAAGAGAAGAATCTTCCGAATGAATGAAATGATACAAATGAATCACTTAACGATATATCTTTTTGAAATATTTTTTTAATGTGATGTTGATAATTTGATATGCCTGTTGGAATTCATGACATGAGATAATTGAATCCTTGACTAACAATTTATATGGCTTGAAAATAGATGTTTAAAATCTTGCTTGATGAGTTGTTTTATAAGATTTTGCCTTTACGTCTTGAACTTTCATGCTTGTCTTGATTTGGCATATAAAGACTAAGGCATGCTTAGATGAAAAAGAATCACTTAAAAAATACCTTTCCCATCTGATCGAGATTAATGATTTCATGATATTTTGTAAATCTCGAAATTGATTTTGATGACTTGATTATGAGTTTCAAGTTAACGATTTGACTTGAATGAGTTTTATCTAAATCATAATCTTGATCTTGCAAATTTGGAATCACAAATAATATATTTTGGTATTCATGAATTGATACTAACAATATGAAAGTATTGGTATTCATAACTTGAATTTGATTGAAACATTGCCTGCTTAAATTAATCATTCTCCTATGTTTCAAAAATTCTTTAAATGCCTTATGTGATGATTGAAAATTAATTTGCTTAATAATGAATCATGAATCATGACTTGATATTACTATATTTTAATCATGATCCTTGGTTGTATAATTCTTTTGCTCTATTAAAAAGATTTGTCAAATGAATCATGTCCTTCTTGAATTTTCTTGATATCATGACATGATTTTGTAATATGGCTTGTATAATGATTAAACTTTTTAGCCATTGATTTCTCTCTTCTTTCCGATAATGATAAAGGGGGAGTTAGTTTACTAGCCTGCATATTTCAAAGGAAGGAAAATTTGTTAGCTCGATCATTTCATTGAAAGAACTTGCTATCATGAACACTACCAACGAATTGCAAATCTTGCAATATATAAAGAGAAGCAAAGAATTGCTATCTCGAAAGAAGCAAAAAATGCAGAACTTAGAAAACTTGTAATATAATTGTTCTTGCCATGTATAAAAAATAGGTTGATATCCTTAAAAGCATCGCATTAAATTTTTTAGTGTATCGCAATGTATCACATGTATCCCAAATTAAAATTTTTGAGACTATTATCATATCATGTTTAACAATTGATGTCTTTCATGACATGATTTCTTTGCATTGTTGTCTTATATGTATCATGTGATGATTGAAATATTGATTAATGCAAATTCATAGTTTATGTAAAAGTCTAAATCATTGTTTCCTCTCCTTCTTTTCGGCAATGACATAGGGGGAGAAAGATTGCTAGCTCGATGCAAATGCTGGTTAGCTTCTACTCTTCCCTTCTTTTCAACAAAAACAAAGGGGAGAAAGCTTTTGCTAGTTAGAACATGCAAAGAAAAGCAAAGTGCAATCTTGCACAAGAAGCAAGTGTTGAACTGTCATGATTGAACTTAAGAATCTTGCTATGCTTTTGTGCTTATATGTTGTGATGAAAAGCTAGCTTGTATGTAGTAAAACTTGCATATCGTAAAAATTGCTAGCTTGTAGTCTAAAGAGAAGCAAACAGTTGCTATCTCAAAAAAAGCAAACATGCTAAAACTTGCACATCTTTAATTGCTAGGTTGCATGATGATAAAATTTGATACTATGTTTATTATGCAATGATTTGAACATTTTATCTCTAAACACATAAGAGTAGGAACTTCTCCATTTTGTTGATGACAAAGGGGGAGAAGTATGATGACATGACATGTTATGCATAAGTTTATGATGACATGTTGCTTGGATTCTTGAATCCAAGAGTTTATATCAATAAGGCATATTGATAGGGGGAGTTTGGTTAAACTCCAAGGAGTTAAGGTTAACTCTATTAGTCATCAATTAGTTGTCATCATCAAAAAGGGGAAGATTGTTGAATCTCGGATTTTGATGATGAAACTAATTGATTGTGTTTAGAAGTTTAACTGTATTTTGAGTGATGCAGGTCTACTCGATCAGGATTAGACTGTTGACGTAGGAGGAATTGACGTTGCGCCGGAGGAGATTACATTAAGATATTGGATGGCATAAGGGTTCGGACGTCGGGCATCGGGCCAAGGAGAGCGGAATTGCGCTAAGGATATCGGGGTTGCGGAGGCCAATCACTGATTGGGCAACAAGCCGCAAGAGAGGATGATGCGCTGAAGAATCGGACGAAGCGCCAACCAATGACGTGTCGGGCAACAGAATGTCAATTCGCATTGTAATAGTTGTCTAGATCGGAGTAAAGTTTTAGCTTATGTGTGCAAGATTAACTACAATAACGATGAAGACATAAAGCGAAACAAAGTGTCGGAGTCAAGCGCGAAGGATTCGTTGCGAGTTTGAGAGTTCGACAGAAGTCCGAAGGTTCGTCGGGAATGCTGCCGGAACTAGCCGAGAATGAGTAGGGAGCTTACCGAATGGTTTTTCGAAAGCTCGCCGGAAGGTTCGTTTGAAGTTTGCGGAGCTCACCGAGAAAGATCGGAGCTTGCCGAAGAAGCTCATTGGAACTCGCCAAGATCAAATCATGAAGTCTAGGAGCTTGCCGGGAGTCCGCAGAATGGTTTCTGAGAGTTTATCGGAAGATCGCCGGAAGTTCGTCGAAAGCTCGCCGAAAGAAGTCTTGACTTGCGGACTTTGTAATAGCTTAGGAAATGTCTTTAAATTCGTAGTTAGCACGTTAATTAGGGTTAGGATTAGGTGTTAATCCTATAACCCAAGTAGGGGCCAATTGGGCCCGAGTTCGGATTGATTTGGGCCAAGTTTTGAGCCCAACTAGTGAGCTGAAATAGTGTAGGCGGTGGCACCGCCCAGAACCCGAGAACTGAGCGGTGGCACCGCTGGACTGAGTGGTGGCACTGCCAGTACACTGTCAGTGTCAAACACTGACAGGCGGTGGCACCGCCAGCCTCGAAAACCCAAGAGAATTCAAAATTTGGAGTCCAAATTTGAATCCTCTTGGGGCCTATAAATACCCCTCAATTCTCAACTGAGATTACAACCTTTGAGAAGTTAGAGATTGAGATAAAGCCTTCGCAAAGTCTTTAGCAAGTCTTGTTTTCAATAGCTTGAGTGTTCACCTCCCTCTTTCTCTTTGAAAATTTGTAAGAGTGTGAACCACTTGTAAAAGGTTGTAAGAGGGGTATTTGTCCTTCCTCTTCAAAGTGATTTGCTAGTGGAAGTTGGGAGCCTCGTTGAAGAAGGCTTCGCAAGTGGATGTAGGTCATTTTGACCAAACCACTTTAAATTGATGTGTTCCTTGAATGTGTGAGTATTTACTTTTATGAAACCGTTATTTACATTGCAGCAAGCTTTCGGTTTTCATCTACTCAAGTTACTATCGAAACGAAATCTCCTCGTATTTACGAATTCGGTTTCAAACTTACAAGTTTTAATCCGCTGCACTAATTCACCCCCCCCTCTTAGTGCCACTCCGATCCTTACATGAGTGACACAGAAAGCTTCAATCAGGATGAGATAATTAAAGCATGAAGAATAATGTTGGGCCGGTGAAAAACATGTTAGAAGATTGGATGTCGAGCCGAAGGATTAGTCGACGTATCGATAGAAGGCTTTAGGCCATGGATTCGGGCATCAGGCCAAGAAGAGAGGATATTGCGCTAAGGAAATCAAAGTTGCGGAGGTCAACTGGTTAATTGGGTAATAGGCCGCAAGAGAGGACGATGTGCTGAAGAATCGGACGAAGCGTCGATGGACCAATGATATACCAAACAACATGATTCATGCTTAGTAATAATTGTATAGGTCGAAGTATGTTTTATGTGTGCATGATTAACTATGATAGCAAGGCATAAAGCAAAATGAAGTCCCGGAGTCAAGAATGTGATTTCGTTGGGAGTTCGAGAGTTCGTCAGAAGTCCGATGTTCATCGAAAGTTCTACTGGAATTGATTGAGAAGTCTAGGAGCGTGCTGAAGAAACTTATCGGAACTCACCAAGAAGATCGTCGTGAAGTCCAGGAGCTTGTCGGGAGTCTACTGGAACATTGCTGAGAGTGTTGAATCTCGGATTTTGATGATGAAACTAATTGATTGTGTTTAGATGTTTAACTGCATTTTGAGTGATGCAGGTCTACTCGATCAGGATTAGACAGTTAACGCAAGAGGAATTGACGTTGCGCCGGAGGAGATCACGTTAGGATATTGGATGGCAGAAGGCTTCGGACGTCGGGCATCGGGCCAAGAGCGGAATTGCACCAAGGATATCGGTGTTGCGGAGGTCAACCGCCGATTGGGCAACAAGCCGCAAGAGAGGACGATGCGCCGAAGAATCGGACGAAGCGCCAACCAATGATGTGCCGGGCAGCAGAATGTCAATTCGCTTTATAATAATTGTCTAGATCGGAGTAGAGTTTTTGCTTGTGTGTGCAGGATTAACTATGATAACGATGAAGACATAAAGTGAAACAAAGTGCTGGAGTCAAGAGCGAAGGATTTGTTGGGAGTTCGAGAGTTCGACGGAAGTCCGAAGGTTCATCGGGAATGCTGCCGAAACTAGCCGAGAATGAGTAGGGAGCTTGCCGAAGGGTTTTTCGGAAGCTCGCCGGAAGGTTCGTTGGAAGTTCGCGGAACTTACCGAGAAAGATCGGAGCTTACCGAAGAAGCTCATTGGAACTCGCCAAGATCAAATCGTGAAGTCTAGGAGCTTGCCGGGAGTCCGTAGAATGGTTTCCGAGAGTTTATCGGAAGACCGTCGGAAGTTCGCCGAAAGCTCGCTGAAAGAAGTCTTGACTTTTGGACTTTGTAATAGCTTATAAAATGTCTTTAAATTCATAGTTAGCATGTTAATTAGGGTTAGGATTAGGTATTAATCCTATAACCTAAGTAGGGGCCAATTGGGCCCGAGTTCGGATTAGTTTGGGCCAAGATTGAAGCCCAACTAAGTGGGCTGAAAACACTGTAGACGGGCTGAAAACACTATAGGCGGTGGCACCGCCTGGGCTGGGCGGTGGCACCGCCTAGTGTCCGAGAGCCAAGCGGTGGCACCGCTTGGCTGGGCGGTGGCACCGCCCAGCACTGTTAGCTTTTGACAAGTGACAGGCGGTGGCACCGCCACTGACAGGCGGTGGCACCGCCACTGACAGGCGGTGGCACCACCAGCATCGGGAACCCAACGAGAATTCAAATTTTGGAGCCCAAATTTGAATCCTCTTGGGGCCTATAAATACCCCTCTATTCTCAGCTGAGAATACAACTTTTTGTGCAGCAAGAGTTTGAGAAAAAGGTCTTAGAAAAGTGTTAGCTTGTCTTCTTTTCAATTTGCTAGTGTTCACCTCATCTCTTCTCGAAAATCTGTAAGAGAGTGAACCGCTTGTAAAGATTTGTAAGAGGGGTATTTACCCTTCCATTTCAAGAGACTTGCTAGTGGAAGGTGGGAGCCTCATCGAAGAGGGGCCTCGCAAGTGGAGTAGGTTATTTGACCGAACCACTCTAAAATCGGCGTGATCCTTGGTTTGCATTTCATTATTGCTATTTACATTATTGCAAACCTTCTTATATGCTTTAGTTCCTTATTACTTTTGCTGCGCATATTTAAGAATACGCTTTCAAGATTAAGCTTTTCAAGTTCCGTTCTTATCGTACGAAAGATTTTCTAAAACCGAAGTTTTAATCCGCTACACTAATTCACCCCCCCCTCTTAGTGCTGCTCCGATCCTAACAATTGGTATCAGAGCCACGGTTTTCTACTTTGGTTTAACACCCAAATAGAAATGGCTCTTTATGGCTTTCAAGAGGGCTTATCGGTTATTCGTCCACCGTTGTTTAACGGATCGGACTACACTTGTTGGAAAACTCGAATGAGAGTTTTCTTACTTTCTTTGGATTTGAATTTATGGCACATAGTCCAAAATGGATATGAAATGTCTTCTCTCCCAATGAACCATTGGAATGATTTGGAGAAGAAGATGTTTTCTTTAAATGCAAAGGCTATGAATGCCTTATTTTGCGCTTTAGACAAAAATGAGTTCAATCGGATTTTTACATGCGAAACGGCTTTTGATATTTGGCGAACACTTGAAATCACACATGAGGGAACTAGTAGAGTCAAAGACTCGAAAGTTAACATTTTAATGCATGATTTCGAGCTTTTTCAAATGAAGCCGAGCGAAACCATTGTTGACATGTACACCCGTTTTACGGATGTCGTCAATGGTTTACAAACTCTTGGCAAATGTTTCTCGAATTTTGAACTTGTTAGTAAGGTTTTACGATCACTTTCTAAAGCTTGGGAATCAAAAGTAATGGTAATACAAGAAACAAAAGATTTAAATATTTTTCCACTTGAAGAACTTATCGGCTCATTGATGACATATGAAATGGTGCGCAATGCACACGATGAACATGATGAACAAAATCACCTTCCAAAGAACAGGAAGGATTTGGAACTTCGGACAAATGAATACCACTTGAGCAATGACTCAAGTGATGAGGACAATAATGAACTTGAACTTCGAACACTAAATCTTAATAAGTTTATGAAACAAAAATCTAAAATAAACAATGAACTTGAATGGAGGAAGAAGCCAACGAAAAGGAAGGCACCCGAGGAGAAAATCAAGAAAGGCGAGGTGGCAAACTATGCCTCAACTACTCTCAACAACGAGGTAATCGAAATCCTCCTAATTTATTTTGAAATTACATAATACTTTCATGAGTTATTTTTAATTTAGTTTAGGATTAATTTTCTTAAAAATTACATGAAAATAAAAAATTAGAAATCATGTTTGATTTGAAGTAATGCTTAATGATGATGCTTAATGATGTATTTTTTGATTTGACATAAATGAAATAGGCATGCTTATAGGAAATAGTAAAGTATGCTTGACAATTGTATACTTAACGATGCATAAAGTTGTAATGAAAATATTAATATACTATGATTTGATGATTTTATGCATGACATTGTAAAGTTATATATAATGATGCATAATGATGAAATTGTGTAATAAAAATATTAAACATTTTGAAGCCATGTTTTAGTGTCATGTATATTGATCATGCTTAATAAATTTTGAAATTATGCATGATGAATCTTACGATTTATGGATTATTGATGAAAGTACCTTATTGATCTTTGTTGTAATAAATCTTACTCTTTTGGTTTTAAACATGATACATGTTTTTATTAAGCATAAATGAAACAAAATCATATGTTTTGAAACAATCGAAAAGAGGAAAACATTCTTGAAAATTATTTTGCTCAATCTTATTGATTTTGATGAATCCATTTGTATCATCTTTGTGAATCTCTTGGATTTTGTTAATGATTTTGATGATTTAAATTTGAATAATTTTTTATCGAAATCACGATCTTGATCTCTTGAAATTTATAACATGAAATTCTTTATGAATCAACATTGTTTTCTATTTAAAAGGAGATTTGTCGAAATGTTTCATAGTCTTTTAGTATTTATGATCTTGATAATTATGTTTTGAAACTTTATGTAAACCCAGAATGTTCATCATGATTTGAATATTTAAAGAGGAGAATTTTCTAAATAAATCATGATTTTTCCTTATGAGTTCTTGGAGTTATTACTTGATTTTTCTTTTAAAACAAGATCTCTTCTTTGTACTCCTATGATTTTTCTTGATATTTTATTTAAAGAAGATATTTACTATATGAATCATGTCTTTTGGTATTCAAATGATTTTATCCTTCATGACATGATTTCTTTATATTTATGGCTTGCATGGCTTGAAATGTTTTGGTATAATGCATGCAATGATGAAATTTTCATAAAGTTAAAATGATGTATGCAATACTTATTATAATGTTGTACATGATGTATTTATTGCATATGATGTGTATCATGAATGCTTTAAATGATGAGTGTTTGGTATCATGATCAACATGTTGATAAATGCTTAAAAATTTTAATGTTTGAGTATCATGTATGATATGCTTATTAATGATGATTGATTTATTTTTCGGTATCATGCATGAAAAATAAGGTTATTGAAATTATGTATGTTTTAATTTGAATATATAATGATGCACAAATAAGAATGATACTTACCTTTGTCATAATATGAAAATTGATATAAGGGTCTTCCCTTCTTTTTGACAATGATAAAGGGGGAGCAAGAATTTCTAGCGTGGGCATCATGAAAAGAGGCAAACTAACTAGCTTGCACAATTCAAGATGAAAGCAAAAAATTGCACTTCTCAAAAGAGAAGATGCAAATGTAACATTTGCCAAATTGTTTGCTTGCCTTATGTAAAATATTATCTCTTGCTAGTTTGGCATTTTTGCTAGCTTGTATGTTGCAAAACTTGATCACTTTTTCAAACATTTTGCTAGCTTACACTTTGCAAAGAAAGCAAAAATGACACTTATAGAAGAAAGAGCTTGTTATTTTGAACATCACAAGCTTGCCTATCTTAAGAAACAAAAATTGCAAAAGTGCTATCTTGCCTATCTCAAGAAACAAAACTTGCAACTTGCACATTGCAATAGGAAGCAAGAATTATGAGCTTACACAAGAAAGCTATCTTACATTTTCTTTCAAAATTTTTGCTAGCTTGTATATTATGAAACGTGCATATCATGAAAATTGCTAGCTTGTAGTCTAAAGAGAAGCAATTAGTTGTTATCTCAAGAAAAGCAAACATGCTAAACTTACACATCTTTAATTGCTAGATTGCATGATGATAAAATTTGATACTATGTGTTTCATGCAATGTATGGAACTTTTTATTTCTAAACACATAAGAGTAGGTACTTCTCCTTTTTGTTGATGACAAAGGGGGAGAAGTATATTGATGACTTCATGCATTGAATTGAATATTTTAAATATATTTGCATGATGGTTTAAATGTTTTTCATAACATATGATGAATGTTACTTGGATTTGGGATCAATGGCATATTGATAGGGGGAGTTTGGTTAAACTCCGGGGAGTTAAGGTTAACTCCGTTAGTCATCAATTAGTTGTCATCATCAAAAAGGGGGAGATTGTTGAATCTCGGATTTTGATGATGAAACTAATTGATTGTGTTTAGATGTTTAACTGCATTTTGAGTGATGCAGGTCTACTCGATCAGGATTAGACAGTTAACGCAAGAGGAATTGACGTTGCGCCAGAGGAGATCACGTTAGGATATTGGATGGCAGAAGGCTTCGGACGTCGGGCATCGGGCCAAGAGCGGAATTGCACCAAGGATATCGGTGTTGCGGAGGTCAACCGCCGATTGGGCAACAAGCCGCAAGAGAGGACGATGCGCCGAAGAATCGGACGAAGCGCCAACCAATGATGTGCCGGGCAGCAGAATGTCAATTCGCTTTATAATAATTGTCTAGATCGGAGTAGAGTTTTTGCTTGTGTGTGCAGGATTAACTATGATAACGATGAAGACATAAAGTGAAACAAAGTGCTGGAGTCAAGAGCGAAGGATTCGTTGGGAGTTCGAGAGTTCGACGGAAGTCCGAAGGTTCATCGGGAATGCTGCCGGAACTAGCCGAGAATGAGTAGGGAGCTTGCCGAAGGGTTTTTCGGAAGCTCGCCGGAAGGTTCGTTGGAAGTTCGCGGAACTTACCGAGAAAGATCGGAGCTTACCGAAGAAGCTCGTTGGAACTCGCCAAGATCAAATCGTGAAGTCTAGGAGCTTGCCGGGAGTCCGTAGAATGGTTTCCGAGAGTTTATCGGAAGACCGTCGGAAGTTCGCCGAAAGCTCGCTGAAAGAAGTCTTGACTTTTGGACTTTGTAATAGCTTATAAAATGTCTTTAAATTCATAGTTAGCATGTTAATTAGGGTTAGGATTAGGTATTAATCCTATAACCTAAGTAGGGGCCAATTGGGCCCGAGTTCGGATTAGTTTGGGCCAAGATTGAAGCCCAACTAAGTGGGCTGAAAACACTGTAGACGGGCTGAAAACACTATAGGCGGTGGCACCGCCTGGGCTGGGCGGTGGCACCGCCCAGTGTCCGAGAGCCAGGCGGTGGCACCGCTTGGCTGGGCGGTGGCATCGCCCAGCACTGTTAGCTTTTGACAAGTGACAGGCGGTGGCACCGCCACTGACAGGCGGTGGCACCACCAGCATCGGGAACCCAACGAGAATTCAAATTTTGGAGCCCAAATGTGAATCCTCTTGGGGCCTATAAATACCCCTCTATTCTCAGCTGAGAATACAACTTTTTGAGCAGCAAGAGTTTGAGAAAAAGGTCTTAGAAAAGTGTTAGCTTGTCTTCTTTTCAATTTGCTAGTGTTCACCTCATCTCTTCTCGAAAATCTGTAAGAGAGTGAACCGCTTGTAAAGATTTGTAAGAGGGGTATTTACCCTTCCATTTCAAGAGACTTGCTAGTGGAAGGTGGGAGCCTCATCGAAGAGGGGCCTCGCAAGTGGAGTAGGTTATTTGACCGAACCACTCTAAAATCGGCGTGATCCTTGGTTTGCATTTCATTATTGCTATTTACATTATTGCAAACCTTCTTATATGCTTTAGTTCCTTATTACTTTTGCTGCGCATATTTAAGAATACGCTTTCAAGATTAAGCTTTTCAAGTTCCGTTCTTATCGTACGAAAGATTTTCTAAAACCGAAGTTTTAATCCGCTACACTAATTCACCCCCCCCTCTTAGTGCTGCTCCGATCCTAACAGAGAGATCGTCGGAAGTTCACTGGAAGCTCGCTGGAAGAAACATAGACTTACGAACTTTTTTAGCTTAGTAAATGTCTTAAATTTCGTAGTTAGCACATAATTAGGATTAGAATTGGGCCAACCTAATTAGGGGATAGTTAGGCCCAAGTTTAGGCTTTGTTGGGCTAAGAGAAAGGCCTAAACAATGACCAAACAAGTGGAATCGTCGTGGCACAATCTTCAAGATTGTGTCAGTCAGTGGTACCGCCAGTCTGGGTGGTGGTACCACCTAGACACAGTCTCCTAGGCAGTGGTACCATCTAGTGTCAGGCTGTAAGCGGTGGTATCGCCCAGTGTAGGCGGTGGTACTACCCGTACATTGAAATTTCAGGGGTTTGAATTTTGGGCTCTAAATTTGAATCCATTTGGGGCCTATAAATACCCCAACTATTCCTGCATGGATAGGCAAGAAATATTAAGCAAAACTCTATGATTCTAAAGTTGTAAACCTTAGAAAGTTTAGTTCCCTCCTCCCAAAGCTTAGAGAGAGTTCTAAGGGAGGTGTGAGAGGGATACCTTGTAAAAGAGGGTTATAAAAGGTTGTCTCCTAAACTTGTAAACACGAGAAGAGGGTGTAAAGGGTAGTTGGTCTTCGCCCATTGAAAAAAGACTGATAGTGGATTCTGGTGGCCTCGACGGAAGAGGAATCGGCGGAGTATATGTAAGTCACGACGACCGAACCACTATAAAATTTGGTTTGCATTTATTTTGAGCAAATTACTTTAACTGTAAACTGAATCTTTACTTGCCTACTGCTTTCACTTTATATATGAATGAGATTTCAAGTTATCTTCTAAGTTTGATTTTCAACGTACGAAAGATTTTTCAAATCGACGTAATTTTACCGCTGCACTAATTCACCCCCCCCCCGCCCCCCCCCTAGTGCTGACATTTTCCTAACATATATGATACAACCCGAGGGATTCATGTCCAAGGACTATCCAGATAAGGTGTGCAGGTTACTTCGATTCATTTATGGACCAAAGTAAACTTCTCAAAGTTGGAACATAAGATTTGATAAGGCAATTAGATTTTATGACTTCATTAAGAACAAAGATGAGCCTTGTGTGTACAGGAAGGTAAGTGGGAGTGCTATTACATTCTTGGTGTTATATGTGGATGACATCCTGATCATTGGAAATGATGTAGGAATGCTATCCATAGTAAAGATTTAGTTACCTAGACACTTCTCCATGAAGGACTTAGGGGAAGCATTCTATATCTTGGGGATTCAGATTTATAGAGATAGATCCAATATGATGCTTGGCTTGTCCCAGTCCGTATATAGACATCATTATCAAAAGGTTTGGTATTGAAAATTCCAAGAGAGGTCTCACATTGATGAGACGTGGGATATCGCTTTCTAGGAGTATGTTCCCAAAGACTCCTGAAGAAAGGGCAAACATGGATAGGATATCCTATGCCTCAGTAATAGGGTCTATCATATATGTCATGCTATGTACTAGGCCTGATATAGCATATGCTCTGAGTGTCACAAGCAGGTATCAGGCGGATCTAGGCTTGGAGCATTGGAAAGCAGTAAAATGTATCCTTAAGTACTTGAGAAGGACTAAGGATCTTTTACTAGTATATGGAGGTAGTAGCCTCAGGGATAAAGGCTATATGGACTCAAGTTTTTAGTCTAATGTATATGATAGAAAGTCAAATTCGAGGTATGTGTACACCTTAAATGGAGGAGCAGTGTGCCGATACAATTCCAAGCAAGATACTACTACTGACTCGACCACAAAGGTGGAGTACATTGTTGTAGCAGAGGTAGCAAAATAGGGAGTTTGGATAAAAAAAGTTTATCATAGATCTGGGAGTCGTGCTAGGCAGCGAGGAGTCGATTTCCTTATATTGCGACAACTACAGGGCGATTGCTCAAATAAGAGAACTCGGGTCTCATCAAAAGTGTTCTGAGAAGGTTCTAACTTATTAGAGAGATCATGACCCGAGAAGATGTTGTAGTGGAAAAAATTTCGTCCGAAGATAACATTGCAGATCTATTGACAAAGCATTGTCTCAAATTATCTTTGAATGTCATAGGGGTCAGATGAGAATCAGACACATAGGTAATTGGCTTTAGGTCAAGTAGGAGATTGTAGTCATAGGTACCTAAAAAGCTAATCACGTGAGTGATGACACTTGTGACTTGATACGCAATCTTTTTTATTATTATATTTTGACATTTATCACTTTATATTGCTTGTTGCATATATATATATATATTGTGATGTCCTTGGATCAGTGTAATGGGAATTGGATCGTGATACGATCATGATAATGAGACTGATTCGTCATTAAACACAGATCCTAAATACTCCCGGTTAGAGATTACTCGAGAGAGACATCAAGATAACCGAACATACTAGTGTGTTGTATACCCGTCCATATGATGGATGCAGTTGGTCTCATAGTTGCTCATGTGGGGGCACTAGGGATACAATATAGGTTCTCATTGGGGAATGAGTGCATTGATTGATCCGCTTACGGAATGTTAGATAGTTGATAATGCCTTGTTATCAGGCAACGATTCCGTAGTCCTAATCGTGTATCTAGTCCTTAGACTTAAGACACCAAGGATGTCTTGTATGAGTGCTCCACTCTTTGATACCAAACTTATAGGTTTGTATGTCCCAGATCTAGCACAGTCGGTCTTTGGGAGTTGTAGTCAACCTTATGAGGGCTATTGAGTATTGATATAATATCATCCACTCTTGGTGTCATAAGAGGAATGTCCCATGTATTTGTGCTCAAAAAAATCCCTAGCTAGGGTCATTCAGATTGAGAGAGAAAGAGTTCTTCGGGAGAATCTGATTAGAGTAAGACTCGAATAGAAACCGTATGGGTCTAACAACACTATGTCCAGTATACGGTCTCTATGATATTAGATGGATGAGGGACTATAGGTACATAGTAATTGAGGACAAACAGGTCTAATGGATTGAATTCCCCAGTATCGTCTTGGGATTGCAGCGTAGTGGCCTAGTACGTCCGCAATCGATGAGTCGAGTGAATTATTATGGAGATAATAATTCACTGAGCTAGAAGGAGTTCTGATAGGTATGACTCACGGCCAGCTCGATATTGTTGAATCTCAAATTTTGATGATGAAACAAATCGATATGTGTTTATGTTTTAATCTGTGTTTTGAGTGACGCGGGATGCTTCGATTAGGATGAGACAATTAAAGCAGGAAAATCATGTTGGGCTAGAGGAACATGTTAGAAGATTGGACATCCAACCGGTGGATTGGTCGACGTATCGATAGAAGGCTTTGGGTCGTGGATTCGGGCATTGGGCCAAGAAGAGTGGGTATTGCACCAAGGATATTGTTAGGACTCTAGCTTGGAGAGTCCTAATTGGGAGGGACATTTATGTAAAACTTCCCTAAGCCGACCCCTAATAAAGAGGTGAAGAGGCCGGCTAGGGTTAGGAGGTTGTTTCTTAGAAAAGAATAAGGAGTTGTAAAGGAAATAGGAGTCTTGAGTAGGAGTCCTATTAGGAGTTGGTTAGAAGTATGAGTCTTGAGTAGGAGTCCTATTAGGAGTTAGGGTTTAGAAGCCCTATAAATAGTCATGTATTCCTTCTCTTTTTATAAGCAATAGATAAATCTTTTCTGCAGCCTTTGAGCAGCAACTTGGAGGGAGGAACCCCTATAGAGTTCCAAGGAGGTCGATCCCCTAAAGAGATCAACCCCAAGTTTAGAATCTGCAAGAGTTCTAACACCTAGTATCAGAGCAACGTTCTTGTCATCTCACTGCCCTTCCATAGCCATCCATCAACCCTCTACAACCACCCAAAGCAATTCCCACAATTTCTTAAGAGATCATTGCCAAATTCCGCTGTCATCTCCACCACCACGGATCATCCTTTAATCTCCCCGTGAATTGCAATAGGTTCTGGTTTTCTACCTTACTGCTACTGCAATTTAGTTATCCTTATTTGAAAATCCCAAAAAAATTATTCATATATTGCTGCATAAACTTTTCGCCATAAAGTTTTCATCTCTATGACGAAAGATACATTGCAGAATTCCAACCGTATAGCACCGCCTGTTTGATCTTGCTATTGTGTTTTTTCTATCCAAATCTCTACAAATTTTTTATGACATCTTTGACATTTCCTAACAGCAGATTTCCTTTGGTTTTGTTAAAAAATTCTCAATATAAACCATTGATATTTTGTCTAATCTGCTATACTTGAAAATCTGCATTGTAAAATTTCAGCCGCATAGCACTGTTTGTTTGATCTTGATACTACGTTGTTTCTATCCAAATCTCTACGAAATTTTTATAATAACTTTAACACTTCTTAACAGTAGATTTCCCTTTGGTTTCATCAAAAAATTCTCAATATAAACCACTGATCTTTTACGTCCAATCTGCTATACTTAAAAATTTGTGCTGCAGAAAATTTCATCCGCATATTGTTGCCTTAACCCATCTATTTACAATCTTTTTTTGATAAAATTTCTTATACACTTCATAGATAATCTTGGCTTCCATCTAAGATTGATCTATTAAGAAATTTATCTCTAAAAAAGATTTTGTGTTGCTGCAAATTTTCGTCGTAACCCGCTGAAAATTTTCGACGAGAATTTTGTAATCGCAACTTGCACCAATTTCCTTACTGTTATACTACCAAAATTTTCTTGATTAAATTAGATATCCTTGCTATAATATAAACTGTGATTTTTCTATCAATTCCCTCCTCAATACTCTCAAGTTTTTGGTGGAAATTACGTCGAGAAACCGTTGTTTCTTCGACAATAATTCTACTCTTACAAGACAGCACATACTTGCTGCAACTTCCACTGATTTCTATCAAACCTTTGCTACCATCTACCATAGATCCAAAGCTTTCATCTACAGCCCTAAAACTCCACCAAACCACACCCTCAAACTGCACCCAAAATAGCCACAAAACAAGCATAAACCGTAGCCTACATCCACCAATCCACCAACCCTTTCGACCATCACCTCTCTCAACCAATACATGTCTTTAACCTGACAACAAAAGAGAGATCTAATTATCACAGATTTGGCGGAATATACTATGGCATCAGAGGAGGTAATCAATGCTAAATTTGAAGCCTTCGAGGCGCGAATGGAGGATAAGATTCGGACGCTCTTTACTGAACTCAAATTGGGCCGACCACTAAGCCCGAAAAAATCACATCAAGGAGAGAGCTTTGCCCAATCGCACCAAGCCCGAAGATATGACTTCCAAGAGAGGGGAAGCTCTATGACCAACCCCAACTATCCATGCATGAGAGTGGACTTTCCTAGATGGGAAGAAGGAGACCCGATTGGTTGGATCTCGTGCGCGGAGCGATATTTTCGGTACCACAAAACCGCAGATGCATCTATGGTGAAAATTATAGCTATACATCTTGAAGGGGATGCTATACAGTGGTTTGACTGGTTTGAACATACTTATGGAGTCCTTTCATGGCGACAATTTAAAGAAGGACTGCTGATACGCTTCAGACCAACCGATTACGAGAATATTGACGGACAACTGGCAAAGATCCGACAAACCTCCACCATTCAGGAGTATCAAACTAGGTTTAAAAGGTTATCTAATCAAACTCATGATTAGTCTCAAAAACACCTATTGAGGACCTTCATTGAGAGCTTGAAGCCAAAGATCCGAGGAGAAGTTAAAGCGCGACAATAGTACACGCTTAGGGCAGCCATCTCTTTCGCACGACATTAAGAGGAGCAATTGAACCATGAAGCTCGGAGGACTAGGGTCGCTCCTCAACTAGTAATATTGAAGCCCTCAGCCCCCCCTACTATCAACCAAGTCCCTGCACCAAAGAGGTTAACAAGAGAAGAGCTTCGGGAGCGATATGCGAAGGGGTTATGTTGGCATTGTGACGAGCCATGGAGCCGTGAGCATCACTGTAGTAAAGGGAGACTTCTTATGATTGAACCAATAGAAGAAGAGGTCATTGAACATCCAGAAGAGAGCCTTGAACATGAAGAAGAAGATGCAGAAGAAGAGCCACAATCGACCAAAGTTACGGTACATGCACTAGCCGGCTACTCAAACCCGCAAACGATGAAAGTCGGAGGCCTTCTCAAACAACAACCGATCACTGTTCTCATCGACACAAGCAGTACTAATAACTTTCTAAATAGTAGGGTTACTATCCAGATGGCCTTACCTATCGAGAATTGTAGCAGGTTTGACGTTAAGGTCACCGATGGGTGGATTTTGAAGTATTATCGTAGGCGCCCGCAAGTGAAACTATTGCTGATCATGAGGCCTTACCAAGAGATAATTGCATATTTCTTCCATCTCCCTCTTGATGATCATGAGGCTATGCTCAGAATTAAATGGTTGATGACATTAGGTGATATTTCTTGAAATTTTATGCAACTAATTATGAAATTTTACAGTAAGGAGAAATAGGTGATACTGAACGGGAAACGTGGGGGCGACGTAACGACGATTTGCACACAACAAATGGAGAAGGTTTTGCATAAAGCATACAACGACTTTTTGGTACAACTTGAGTAGCAAACTAAGGGAGAGCCAATAGAATTTGAAGATCTAAACCTACTTCCTTTGCTTGCTGAATTTTTAGATATATTTAATGAACCGCACAACCTACCTCTTACCCGTCGGCATGATCATTATATAATGATTCTTTCAGGCAAACCTCCAGCAAATACTTGGCCATATCAATATCTACATCTCCAGAAGGATGAAATTAAAAGGATTGTAAAAGAGATGCTCGAAATAGGAGTTATTCGGCCAAGTTGCAACCTCTACTCTTCACCGGTGCTACTTGTACGCAAGAAGGACGGAACATGGCGAATATGCATTGATTACCGAGCTCTCAATGGCATAACCATCAAGGATAAATACCCTATTCTAGTAGTAAATGAATTGCTAGATGAAAGGGAGCACAAATCTTCACAAAGTTGGACTTTCGATCTGGGTATTATCAAATACGAGTGTACGAAGAAGTCATACCGAAAACCGCCTTTCGAACACACAACGGCCACTACGAATTTTTACTTTCTTCAACAAAAGGTGGAATATCTTGGGCATATCATATCAGAGGAAGGTGTGACGGTGGACCCCTTCAAAATTGAAGCAATGCAAAACTGGCCTACCCCGAGGAACATAAAATTGCTATATGGCTTTCTGGGTTTAATAGGCTACTACCGTAAGTTCGTGAAAAACTATGGAAGATCAGTGCACCACTTACTTATTGGAAAAAGATGTCTTCCAATGGTTGGACAGAGCCTCCACTACCTTCGACAAACTTAAGGCAACCATAATGACGACGCCGTTGCTAGCGCTACCAGATTTCAACCGACCCTCCATCATTGAGGTCGATGCATCTGGAGACAGAATGGGAGACGTTCTTATGCAAGATGGTCGACCACTCATATACATTAGCAAGGCATTGTCTCCCCCCTATCAAAACATGATAACATATGATAAGCAGATGCTCGCCATTGTGCATGCAGCAACGAGGTGGAGATCGTACTTGATCAAGCGATGCTTTTAAACAAGACCGACCATAAAAGCCTAAAATATCTCTTGGAGCAGAAGATATCTGCCCCCGTACAGCAAAAATGGGTAACAAAGGTTCTTGGATATGATTATGAAATAACTTACAAAAAGGGGAAAGAGAATGTTGTTGTAGATACGCTTTTACGGCTACCTAAGCAAGCTGAATTTTTGGCCATTTCACTTTCGACTAGTGACTTCCTTAAGGATATTAAGATGGAATAGCAAGAAGATTCCGAGACTAGTAAGATCATAAAAAAATTGGAGGAAGCACCAAGCTCTGTGGCTCATTACAATTGGGACTCAAAAGAATTACACTATAAGGAATGCATTATGATTGTGACAAATTTTACTTGCATCTTCACAAGCAGATTTTGGACAAAGTTATTCCATATGTAGGGTATTAAATTGAAAAGGAGTACGGCATATCACCCACAAACCGATGGCCAAACGAAAGTTGTAAATAAGTGCTTGGAGACAGCCTAAAGCCACCCACCAAATAAGACTACCCAAGGAGAACTCCAGACCCAACCAAGTGCTATTATTGATCAATGGATCATGACTCGACGATGATGACCCACTAATGAAGTGCTAATACAGTGGGCAAACTTACCAATAGAAGATGCCACTTGAGAGAACTGTGATGACTTGAAGATCAAATTCCCAGAATTCATGAATCATCAGCCTCGAGGACAAGGCTGATTTGAAGAGAGCGGGTCTGTTAGGACTCTAGCTTGGAGAGTCTTAATTGAGAGGGACATTCATGTAAAACCTACCTAAGCCGACCTCTATAAAGAGGTGAAGAGGCCGGCTAGGGTTAGGAGGTTGTTTCTTAGAGAAGAATAAGGAGTTGTAAAGGAATAGGAGTCTTGAGTAGGAGTCCTATTATGAGTTGGTTAGAAGTAGGAATCTTGAGTAGGAGTCCTATTAGGAGTTAGGGTTTAGAAGCCCTATAAATAGTCATGTATTCCTCCTCTTTTCATAAGCAATAGATAAATCTTTTCTGCAGCCTTTGAGCAGCAACTTGGAGGGAGGAACCCCTATAGAGTTCTAAGGAGGCCGATCCCCTAAAGAGATCAACCCCAAGTTTAGAATCTGCAAGGGTTCTAACAGATATCGGAGTTGCAGAGTCAACTGGCTTATTGGGCAATAGGCCGCAAGAGAGGACGATGCGCCGAAGAATCGTACAAAGCGTCGAGGGACCAATGACATGCCGGACAACTTGATTAATACTTAGTATTAATTGTCTAGATCGAAGTTTGTTTTACATGTGTAGGATTAACTATGATAGCAAGACATAAAGTAAAATGAAGTCCCAAAGTCAAGATCGAGATCACGTTGGGAGTTCGAGAGTTTGTCGGAAGTCTGGACGTTCGTTGGAAGTTCTGCGGGAATCAGCCGAGAAGTCACGGAGCTTACCAGAGAAGCTCATCGAAACTCGCCAAGAAGATTGCCGTGAAGTCCAGGAGCTTGCCGGGAGTCCGCCGGAACATTGCCGAGAGTTCACCGGAGGTTCGCCGGAAGATCGCCGGAAGATCACCGGAAGCTCGCTAGAAGAATTGGCATAGGGATTTGGTTAGCTTAGAATATGTCTTAGGAATCATAGTTAGCACGTAATTGGGCTTGTATTGGGCCAACCCAATTACGGGCCAGCTAGGCCCATGTAAGAACTGTGTTGGGCCCAATAAGAAGCCCAAACAGTGCCCCAAGAAGACTCATCATCGTGGCATAGTCTTCGAGACTATATCAGGAAAAGGAGAAGTGCAACTATCAAGTATTTAAGATATGAAATTTCAAATCATTGCATTATAAACATAATCTCAAGTTTAGAACATGCAAGCTAGCAATTTTTAAAGATGTGCAAGTTTAACATGTTTGCTTTTCTTGAGATAGTAACTTTTTACTTCTCTTTAGATTACAAGCTAGCAATTCTAGGAAGTTGTACATCATGCAAGCTAGCAATTTTTATGATATGCAAGTTAACAAGTTTGCTTTTCTTTGCAATGTGCAAGATAACATATTTTTGCATCTTCTTGAAATATACAAGCTAGCAAACTTAGTGATGTTTAAGATAGAAAGTTCTTTCTTTTCTTTTGAGAATTATAATTGTTTTCTTCCTTGGCAAAGTGCAAGCTAGCAAAATTTTACATCTATTAGAACATGCAAGCTTGCAAATTTTTGCTTATTTTGCAATGTGCAAATTTCCAAATTTTGCATCTTGAGCTAGCAATTTTTCTCCCCCTTTGTCATTTTCAAAGATAGGGAAATAATAAAAAATTGGTGCAATTCATTTCCCTTTATATCAATTTTTTAATTATGACAAAGATAAAGTTTCATAGAAGGTATCATTTCAGAAAATGATAATTGTAGACTTTCACATCATTTCATAAAAAAAAAATCATAGTATTACATGCATCATTCCAAATCATAAATATTTCATCCTTGTATGATGCCAATCAATCACCACTATGAACATGTCATACATGATACTAAAGCATAATACATCATTTTAGCAATAAATCATAGTATTGCATACATCATTCCAAATCATAAATAATTCAAATCATGATGGTATCAAAATGTCAAATCACATTACATCCTACCATGCATAATCATAACTTCTCATTTGTATGCATCAACATCAATTCATGAGTGTATCATGCATAAATTCATATCATTATAAGAAGAATATCAAGAGAATTTTGGTGATAAGATATACTTCATGAATATAAAGAATTATAAAAATCATATCATGAAAGATAAGATCAAGTGAATACCAAAAGACATGATTCATTTTAATAAATATTCTCTTTAGTGAATAGAAAAAAGAAACATAGGAGATCAAATGATATAATATCTTGATTCATGCATAAGAAATCTCAATTTATAAATCTCAAAAAATCAAAATAAAGCTCATTGAAATTTAAATAGTCAAATCAAAATCATTTTTGAGAAATTCATAAAAAGAAAGGCATAGATAGATTCATTAATCTCTCCTCTCTTTTTTTTATTAATGATTCAATTATATTATGAGATATACAAATCATAATTACAAAGGAGTCATATAAAAAATCATGACATGAAGGATGTTAATATGGAAGAGCAATTCGTGTATGATTCATTTTAACAAATCTCTATTTTAGTAAATAATGACTAGAATCATAGGAGATCAAATAAGATATCTTGATTCAAATAATTATCAAATTATTAATGTTAAGAATCAAGATTCGTTTGGATAAATCTTCTCTTAAACAAGTAAATCATACGTGAATCAAGAAAAAATATTTCATATAAAATATATCTCAAGTTACAAACATCGATAAATGATTCGATTAGATATACCATCTCATTATTAAAACAAATCATACAAAAAGGAATCCAAAATCATCATCAAAATCACTTTTCGGAAAATTCAATGAAAGTAGATAGATTCCTATAAGATTGAAGATAGCTCAAGTCTTTTAGTTCCAAATTTTGTGATTGATTTCATGTTCAAGTCTTTCATATAAAAGTCATGCTTTATTATTTATAATCGAAAAGCAATACCAAAATTATAGAAATCATCAAGCTCAATAAACTATAAATTACCCAAAAATCATCATTACTTCGAGTCACCATGCATAATTATAAAATCGTCAAGCATGAAACCAAGATTTTTTAACATTTCAATTACATCATTACATCATTATGCATTATGAAATCATCAAGCATGATTTCATTAAACCTAAAGTATTTTCAATCAAAATCGAAAATCATCAAGATATATATTATTTTTTCTTAAAAAATATACATAGGATTAATCATTAGATTTAAATCTAAAATTTTGTTATATTTTCGTAAAACATGAAATTGTCATTATCATTTTCTATATTAGCTAGAAAAAAAATGCATGATCCCCAATTTTTTGCATTTTCATTACATCATTAAACATGTAATTTTCAAGAAAAATTTATATATAATTTTTTTAAACTAAATTAAAAATAACTCATGAAAAGCATCATGTAATTTCGAAATAAAGCAAAGGTGTTTTGGTTATCTCATCGTTGAAAGTTGTTAAGGCATAGTTTGCCACCTCGTCTTTGTTGGTTTATTTTTCATCTTCAGATGAACTTGTTTCGTCCCAAGTCACTTTGAGTGCTCTCTTCTTCTTTGACAACTTCTTTTTAAGTTTATTTTTATTCTTCAATTCTTGTTTAATGAACTTTTTAAGTTTTATAGTCAGAAGTTCAAGTTCATCATCACTTGAGCTTTTGCTCGAGTGGTCTTTATGTGTTCTAAGTGTCAAATCCTTCTTGTTCTTTAGAATATTATTCTTATATTCAATAGGGAAATTATTCAAATCCTTGGCCTCTTGAATGGTCGTTACTTTAGGATCCCAAGATTTAGAAAGAGATCGTAAAACTTTATTAACAAGTTCAAAATTCGAAAAATATTTGCCAAGAGCTTTTAAGCTATCGACGACATCCGTAAAATGGGTGTACATGTCAACAATAGTCTCGCTTGGCTTCATACGAAATAATTCAAAATCATGCATCAAAATATTTATTTTAGAGTATTTAACTCTACCAGTGCCTTCGTGTGTGATTTCAAGTGTGTGCCAAATGTCAAAAGTCATTTCGCAAGTAGAAACCTGATTGAATTCATTTTTGTTTAAGGCGCAATATAAGACATTCATAGCCTTTGTATTTAAAGAAAAAGTCTTCTTCTCCAAATCATTCTAATTGTTCATTGAAAGAGAAGACTTTTGAAAACCAAATTCAACTATATTCCATAAATCGAGATTCAACGAAAGCAAGAAAACTCTCATTCAAGTTTTCCAATATATGTAGTCCATCCCATTAAACATGGGAGGACGAATGAGAGAGTGACCCTTTTGAAAGCCAAAAAGAGCCTTTTCTCTTGAGTGTTAAACCAAATGAGAAACAAATATGGCTCTGATACCAATTGTTATGAATGAGTCGGCACCAAGAGGGGGGGGGGTGAATTAGTGTAGCAGATAAATTACGTCGGTTCTGAAATTTTCATACGTTCGATGAAAACCGATATCGGAAATGCTAAACTTTGAAAACGTTCAGAAGAGTGTAGTGAGAAAGTAGAGTAGTGAAGGCAGTTTACAGTTTAAAGTAAATTGCTCTAAAAAATGTAAACCAGATTTTTGTAGTGGTCCGGTCATCGTGACCTACATCCACTCCACCGATTCTTCTTCCGACGAGGCCACCGGCATCCACTAATGATCTCCTTCAATGGGCGAAGATCAACCACCCTTATAACTTGATTCTCCTTTTGACAGGTTCAAGAGAGAACCTTTACAACCCCCTTCACTCCTCTCTTAAACAAGACTAACATTTAAGTTTTAAGAGAAGTTCACACACAATTACAACAGTATTTTCTTTTCTCTTTTGCTCTCAGTTATGTATATGTTAACCAGGGATGAGAGGGGTATTTATAGGCTCAAGTGGATTCAAACTTGGAGCCTAAAAGTGTCTATTCCCAAGTTTTCCAGGCCCTGGTGGTACCACCACCTGTGCTCGACGGTACCACCGCCTACAGCACTGACACTGTTAGGATTGGAGCAGCACTAAGAGGGGGGGGGGGGGTTGAATTAGCGCAGTGGATTAAAACTCGTAAGTTCAAAATTAATTTCGTAAATGTGTAGAGATTTCGATTCGATGAAGGATGACTTAGCTAAAATAACTCGAGTAAAGGAAGTCAAGAGTAGGGAGAAGAAACCTGAACAGTTTGCTGCTAAGAAGATAAGTGGTTCAGAAAATTAAACACTCACATATTCAAGAAACACCACAATGTAAAGTGGTTTGGTTAAATGACCTATATCCACTTGCGAAGCCTTCTTCAATGAGGCTCCCAACTTCCACTAGCAAATCACTTTAAAGGGGAAGGACCAAATACCCCTCTTACAACCTTTTTACAAGTGGTTCACACTCTTACAGGTTTTTAAAACAGAAAGACTTTACTAAAGCTTTTTCTTAATCTCTAACTTCTCACAAAGGTCTTGTCTCTACTGAGAATTGAGAGGTATTTATAGGCCCCAAAAGGATTCAAATTTGGGCTCCAAATTTAAATTACTTTTGGGTTTCCCGGTGCTGGCGGTGCCACCGCCTGTAAGTGGCGGTGCCACCGCTTGTTAGTGTCTGACACTGACAGTGTACTAGTGGTGCCACCGTCGGACCTCTCGGGCTCTGGCCAGTGCTACCGCTTGGACTATTCCAGCTCACTGGTTGGGCTCCAAACTTGGCCCAAACCAGTCTAAACTCGGGCCTAATTGGCCCCTAACCGGGTTATAGGATTAACCCTTAATCCGAACCCAAATTATATGCAAACTACGAAATTAAGATAGTCCTAAGAAAATTTTTAAGCGACAATGTCGAGTTTCCTTCCGGCGAGCTTTCCAGCGAACTTTCGACGGACTTCCGATACCCCCTCGGATTTCTTCCGGCGGACTCCTAGCAGTCTCCCGGTCTTGTGGTGAGTTCAACGAGTCTTTGGCAAGTATCCGAACCTTCTCATTGATCTCCACGAACCTCCGACGATCTTTCCGGCGGACTTCCAAAAACTTTGGCAAGTCCCCGATTCTTTCTCGGTTGGTTTCGGTAGTACTTCCGACGATTCTTCGGACTTTCGACGGACTCTCGAACACCCATCGAACTTGACTCCGGTAAACTTGCTTTATGTCTTCAAGCTATCGTAGTTAATCCTGCATACTTAACTCAATAATATGGATTAGATCAATTATCCCATCAATCGATTTCATCATCAAAATCCGTGATTAAATAATCTCCCCCTTTTTGATGATGACAAAGTTAATCATAACTCCCCCTATCTATATGACATATTATGAGAAGATAAAAATACTTGAATTCAATCTCTTTGAATTCAAGCCTAAACCGATAAGTTCTATTCGTCGAACTTATCGTTATTCTTAATAAGCATGAGCAAATATGAAACTTCGTATTTCTCATAATTTCAAGATATGAAAATTATTTTCAAGCCGAATGATAAAAGACAATTATCATTTCGACAAGAAATAATAATAATTTGAAATTTCAACATGGATCTCATGATATAAATGCAAAGCATGATTTCATATGATCATGAGATAATTGCTTATCATATATATATATAAAAAATGATAAACATGATATGACAGCTAATCTAAAAAACTTTCATATGCGATATGCTCAAAAAGTTTTGTGATGCTTTTAAGGAATAAAACATATATAAGATATTTTTCATTGCATTATACAACGTGCAAATTTCATATTTTGCACAAGTCATCAATCTTTTGCATATTCTTCTCCCCGTTTGTCATCAACAAAAAGGAGATAAGGTTTTAAGCATAAAACTCATGATCACTAAAGTCATTCATAAAATCATCTCATAAGAAAAAAATCTTGAAAAGGAGATGGCAAAATTGACAAAGCTTCAACTTGGCATTAAGATCGTTCATTCAAGGAAGACAACACATCATCCAAAATAACATGAAGGTGCCATCAAAATGTTGACAAAATTTCGGAAAGAAACGTCCAATATCATATACTAGGATAATACAAACACGTGTCAAGGTAGCATAGCGGTTTATAATAATAAGAAAACACATCAATTATTCCTTAGGAGGAATTCCAGAATTCCTATATATGGCATCTATCTTTTGGTTCATCTGTCGTAGTTCCCTCAAAATTTCAACTTCTTGTAATTGGATTTTCTCTTGTTGTGATTTGAGTTGCTCTTGTTGTGTTTTGATTTGATTTAATTCTGCCATAATGGGACCTTTAGAAGATGAAGCAGGAGCTGGTTCTAAAGGTGTTGCACCAAAGGGACTAGGGGGAGGAGATTCATTTCCCCTAAAAATGGGTGTTTCAGGGTGTTCTATTGGGGGAACTGGATCAGTCCTTCTAGGTTGCCTAATCCATATACCATTGCTAAAAGTATACCTAAGTCTCTTGTGTAGGTTTCTGTTGATAGTGTTAAATCGATCGACCTGGATTATTTCCTCATCGAGTGAGACACAAATATTATAGGCAAGTATTAATCAAGTGACTAATCTCCCATATGGTAACTTTGAGTCTTTAGCTATTATGTCCTGCATATGTTGCCGAATTAAATATCCAAAATAATTATTTTGACCAGTCATAATCCAATACATAGTACATAACTCTATTTGACTAATCTCATCATGATGAAATTGTTTAGGAAGTAGGATGCTTATCATGATGTGATGAAGAAATTTAGAGTTAAAAGGCAACAAGTGCTCGTAACTTTTGGGAACCATGCCTAGGTTTGGATTTGCAAAAATAATTTCTAAGGCGGAGTAAGTTGCTCCGATTGCATTAATATCCCATTTACTTCTAAAATAACAACTCCTATCCTTTTTGGTAATTCCAATTAACTCACATATAGTGCTATCAAAGATTTGAATTTGTGTTCCTAAGAGGTAGGTAGTTAAGCTATCATTGTCTATACTTAAGTTTGCGTAAAATAACCTAACCAACCTAGGATAAATTGGTTCATTGATTTGGAGGAGAGATAAGGCATCTAAATTTGTAAACCATCTAATGGGTTCTAGGTTTCCAAGTTCATCTAGATTAACACGTTTGCCCTTATATATTGTTCTTGTTTCGAAATTAGAAAACCTAAGAGCTACTTCATTAGATCTAAAGAGGATTTGGTCATAGGAATCTCCTTCCACTCTTTTTCTTTTGGTTCTTGATGATCTCTTAGGAGCCATAGATCAAGAGAGAACTGTAAAGAATAGACCAGAAAGAGAGATCGAGATGTGAGGGACCCGACCCCTACGATTCGAGACGGAATTGCCTTCTAAAGGGCGGAGGTTTGCTTGAATTCCCTTTGTCCCTTAACTACTGGACGGGAAAGGGCGGAGGTTTGCTTGAATTCCCTTTGTCCCTTAACTACTGGACGGGAAAGATTGGTGTTATGTTTAGTATGAGACAATGGGAGTTTCCTTCCAGCGAGTGCAGTGGTAAAAGCTGGTCCAATGAGCTAGTTCTTTCGAAAGGGTATTAGCACTCTCAAAGAATAACCTATCTACATCTTTTCCTCATAAGAGCTATATTCGCATTCGCACCTCACTCATCGAAGGCTTTCGGGATCAATATTCTATATATTAGTGGTTTTGAATAGCCCTCTTCCCAGTTGGTACCAATTAGCGTGATGGGCCCTACTTACTCTTTCTCTTCTATATTTTCTGAATCCTTATTTTCCTGAGCTCTTTGAATGGCAGATGCGCAGTGGGAGCAGCTAATCTCGTAGAGACAGGAGATTTAAGGAGGCTTCTCCGCCCTAAAATGAGAAGTTCACCTCACAAGAACCGACCTAATACTCAACACTTGCTTTCCGCCGTGATTGGACTAGGCTTCAATTATTCCCTTTCCTTGGACAAAGAATTAGATGGTAAATAAGGTGCTGACAAAGAACTAGATGGTAAATAAGGTGCTAGAACTAGACGGTCAAGAAGGATTCCCACTCAATCAAATATCCATCAACATTTCACCTTTATCAATGGCTTTTCTTTCTCATAAGGCTTGAGACTGCTTTTATTTCTAATAAGGCTTTCTGCATGAATTGAATCCGAAAGGAATTGTTACGTACGTTTTACTGTAGAAAGGAATGTTACGTAGGCTTCCAAGACTCTATTCATAGAATCTTGCTTGCTCTTGAATGTTACGTAGGCTTCCAAGGCTCTATTCATAGAATCTTGCTTTGGAGATCTTTATTCCAGTATAGGTCTTCAAATCATACTTTTCTTATTCTATTTAATCATACTTTTCTTATTCTATTTTGAGGATGGACAAAACAAGGTAAGAATGAAAAAAGCTATTTACTAAGGAGAATAGGTGTTATAGTAATTAGAAAAGGCTATTTACTAAGGAGAATAGGTAATGTCATAGTAATTCATTCAAAAAACAGTCTTTCTGGATTTATTTAGTCCTTGACTCGCTTTCTCGGCTGGCTTGACGAGTTATTACTATCTTTACTTGGCTAGCTAATCTCAATAAGTATGACATATCCCTTATTTACCTGGCAGGCTAGGCTCTCTTACTCTTCCACTGTTACATGAGTCCTAGCAGGCTCTCTTCTTCTTCCACTGCTACATGAGTTCTAACCTTCCTTTTCTGATTCTGCATATATATAATGGAATCCATATAATGGAGTAGATCCTAATTGATAAGCAGATAAGATTTCCTCGAGGCAGTTGAGGAAATCTCTCAGCAGTTGAGAAAAATCCTCCATGCTGAATGTGTATAACCTCCCTACTGAGTGTGTATAAATAGCTGTCAAGAACTCACTATCAAAATGTATTAGGCAATTATATCTTATACATTTCATAGTTTCTTCTACAATTTCTATCTTTCTATCTTCTTCGCTTAATTTCTATCATGGTATCAGAACAGTTTGCCTAGAGCAAGCCCTCTTCTCCGGAGTCCAACCATCTCTCTCGTGGCGACGCCTCCGCCCCTCAGCCGTAGCCATTCGCTGCAGCCTACTGCAGCACTTGCGGCTGCTAATATCAGATCCTAAAGGAAGCACAGTCACGGCCTTTGTTTCTACCGCCGGCTGCTACTCCCTTGCCAACCGAAGTCTTCCGCTGAAAACTCCGCTGCTCTTCCGGCCACCAAACTCCAATACTGCATTACTGCAACTATCTCCAACCTTGCAGATTTCTCCAGCATTGCTACAGAAATCGCTGCAAGCTGCAGAGATTTCTTCCACATCGCTGCCTTTCTTGCTGCAGATTGCTCGCCCATCACTGCAGTTCATCATGCTGCAGCCTTCTCTGCAGTTCATCGTGCTGCAGCCTACTCTGCAGCGCATCGATCTGCTTTTCTCCTCCTCCCTTCCTCCTATATCTTTACATCTTCTATAAAGATCACTTGACCCGCCACAAAATATCTGAGATGTCTTCATTTTCCTCTTCCGATATTCCTGTCCCTATTTCTGCAGGGACTCTGAGCACTTCTCAAAGTCTTATCACCATCAATGTTGCAGCACTCATTCCCTTCAAATTATCCAAAGGTGGCAACTACGCATCTTGGCGGGCACAACTTTCTAATCTTTTATTTGGCTATGATCTCTTAGGTTACGTTGATGGCTCTCTCCAATGTCCACCTGAAATGATCAACATCCCAAGCGAACCCAATCCAGTGTCAAATCCAGCCCACCAACTATGGTTACGTCAAGATCGCCTCATCCTCCAAGCTATTCAAGCTTCCGTTGCTGGATCCATTGCCCCGCTGATATCCTCATGTACGACTGCTGCAGAAGCATGGTGCAAATTACAAACAACTTTGGCAAATCGCTCGTGTACTCGCATGCTCGGACTTCTCTCCAATCTGATGAAAATGAAACAAGAGGGAAGTACTATTGCTGATTATCTACAAAATATCAAAGTTATTATCGATGATTTAGCTTTGATAGGTCATTCTCTCAGCGATGAAGAAGTCCTAATCCATACCCTCAATGGCTTAGGAGGCGAGTACAAAGAACTGACAACAGCACTTCGGGCACGTGACTCACCAATATCATTCGAAGAACTTTATGATAAGTTGATCGACTATGAGACGTACTTGAAGCGTGATGATAAGTTGCCCGGACCACCTATTACAGCTCAGGTCAATCAAAAATCCAAGAGGAAGAGCAACCAGTACAATAAGCACGTCAACAACGATTTGGCTAAGCTGCCTCCTAGCCTTATGGGGCCCAGACCAAACCCTCCTTACCCATATCAAGTGGTAACTTTCATAATACTCAGCCGTCGCGTCCTGACTTCACAGGCCGCCAACGAGTTGTTTGCCAACTATGTGATAAAGTTGGACACTCCGCGAAAGTCTGTCGGTCTCGTCCCAGACTCCCTACTCCATCATAGTGGCCTCAGGCGAATTTCATGGCTACTCCAACTCCTACTCAACCTAATTGGATTGTGGATTCGGGCGCCTCTCATCACATCACCTCTGATCTTCAAAACTTGTCCATCCACAACAACTATGACGGAAATGAAGATATCATCATCGGTGACGGTAAAAGAATTCCTATTACTCATTCTGGTTCCTCAACGCTTAGTTCACTTACCACAACCTTTACACTCGATGATGTTTTGTGTGCACCTAACATTAAAAGAAACCTCATTTCCGTTTCTCAATTATGTAAACAAAATAATACATCAATTGAATTCTTTCCTAACTTTTTTATTGTCAAGGATTTGAGCACGGGGGCATCCTTGGTCTAGGGCCAGAACAAAGACAACATTTATGAGTGGCCATCCACTTCACAAATTACCCTTCCTACTGCTCACTCCTCAATCGCAGCTCCGGTTGATGTATGGCATCGTCGTCTTGGTCATCCCTCCCCTTTTATTCAGCAAAAATTACTTTCTCGTTATTCTCTTCCTACCTTGAAAATCAATAGCACTATTAATCATTGTGATGCTTGTCTTTGCAATAAAAGTCATAAACTGCCTTTTGGGACAACCTCCATTTCTTGCTCTAAACCGTTTGAAATCATTTATACCGACGTGTGGGGCCCTGCCCCAATTCCTTCTTTTGACAAGTTTCGTTTTTATGTCATTTTTGTAGATTATTTTACTAAGTACACATGGTTATATCCTCTCCATCATAAGTCTGATGTTTCTACTGTATTTACCAACTTTCGAAAGTTGGTCGAGAATTTTTTTCAATCTTCCATTAAAACAGTTTACTCTGATGGTGGAGGCGAATATCAAGCCCTCACATCCTGTCTCTCTGCTTGTGGTATACAACACCTCAAGTCACCCCCACATACTCCCCAATTGGTTGGTTCTACCGAACGCAAACATCGGCATATCGTTGAAACTGGTCTCTCCCTTCTACATCAAGCATCCATGCCACCATCTTTTTGGTCAGTAGCTTTTCAAACTGCAGTTTATCTCATTAATCGTATGCTCACTCCAGTCTTACAATACCAGTCACCATTTGAAAAATTATTCCACAAACTTCCAAACCTTCATAAACTTAGAGTTTTTGGCTGTTTATGTTATCCATGGCTCCGTCCCTATGCGTCACATAAGCTAACACCACGATCTAAGCCTTGTACTTTTATAGGCTACTCTCTTGAACATAATGCTTTTCGATGCTATGAACCCCAAACTAAAAAGGTCTTTATATCACGTCATGTTATCTTTGAGGAGTCTGTCTTTCCTTTTCAAAATAATCCTACCATGCAAACTACTCCGATAAACATACATCACTGGAATATCCCTCCGATCTCATCACACGAACCTCCAATGACACCGTCCAGTCCTTACTCTCAAGATTCACATACTACTATTACTCCAGTTCAATAGCTTCTCACTCCCTCTATTCCTCCACTCCCTTCCTCACAAGTTTCTCCTATTAATGAAGTCATACCCTCGGCAACATTGCCACTGGCTTTACCTTCTCCTAGATCTAGTGACATTGTTGTGCCGACAGTTGACCCGGTCCATGATAGTGACTCGCCCTCGGCTATACCACCAACACAATCTACCACTTCCACCCCCCCTAGACATCCAATGACAACACGCTCCAAAAGTGGTATTTTCAAACCACGTCAAGTCCTTGACTTACATGCTATAACAAATTCCTCCACTGAGGCCAGTGAACCCACTACAATCACTCAAGCTCAAAAATCTTCTCACTGGCGTAAAGCCATGTGTGACGAATATGATGCTCTCCTCCATAACTCTACATGGACCTTAGTACCCTTTCATCACACACAAAATATCATCGGGTGTAAATGGGTCTTTCGAATTAAGCGGAACCCAAACGGATCCATTGCCAGATACAAAGCACGTCTAGTCGCCAAAGGGTTTCATCAACGACCTGGTGTCGACTTCACAAAGACATTTAGTCCCGTTGTTAAACCCACAATAATCCGTCTTATCCTGAGTTTGGCTATCTCAAAGGGCTGGCACATACGACAATTGGATGTTAACAATGCCTTTTTACAAGGGTCACTTACTGAAGATGTCTTTATGCAACAATCTCCTGGTTTTGTTCATCCTCAATATCCGAGGCATGTCTGCAAACTTCAAAAAGCTATTTATGGACTTCGTCAAGCTCCAAGGGCTTGGTATAACGAGCTTGGCTCGTTTTTGACTTCAATTGGCTTCATCAATTCAAAGTCTGATACCTCGTTATTCATTTGCCAGCACAATGGAAGCATAATATATCTTTTAGTATATGTGGATGATATTATTGTCACAGGAAATGATCCTTTGAAGACTCAGGCATTTTTAAAGCACTTGGCCGATCGATTCTCCCTCAAAGATCTAGGAACTTTAAGCTACTTTCTGGGAGTGGAAGCAACATTTACATCTTCAGGTCTCTTCCTATCACAAAGAAAGTATATTCAAGATTTATTATCAAAGGCAAACATGCATGATGCGAAAGAGGTTACAACTCCTCTCTCTACCAGTGAATCACTTAAATTATGTGATGGAAGTCCTGCTACAGATTCGACTCAGTATCGACAAGTCCTTGGCTCCTTACAGTACTTGGCTCTCACCCGTCCAGATATTTCATTTGCCGTCAATAAGTTATCGCAATTCATGCATCGACCATCTACTACGCATTGGTCTGCGGTCAAATGAATTTTGCGGTATCTTAAAGGGACTCTTAATTATGGCATTTTTCTTCGCAAAAATACTTCACTCCATCTCCATGCCTTTGCTGATGCTGATTGGGCAGGGAACTTTGATGATAGAACATCTACGTCCGGATACATTGTCTTCCTTTGAGCTACTCCAATCAGTTGGAGTTCTAAAAAACAAAAGACGGTTGCACGATCTACAACTGAAGCTGAATACCGTGTCGTCGCCACCGCCGCTACTGAACTCAATTGGGTCACAAATTTGCTCAAGGAACTCAACGTCAACTCCACGGTTATTCCTACAATATATTGTGATAATATTGGAGCTACTTATTTATGTGCCAATCCAGTGTTCCATTCCCGCATGAAACACATAGCCATCGACTTCCATTTTGTGCGAGATCAAGTTGCCAGACATCAACTCCGAGTTTCTCATGTACATACAACAGATCAACTAGCCGACTCACTCACAAAGCCTCTCGCCCGTAAACTATTTTCATCTCATCGGTCCAAGATCGGCATCCTTGATGGAAGCTCAATCTTACAGGGGCATGATAAGCAGATAAGATTTCCTCAAGGCAGTTGAGGAAATCTCTCAGCAGTTGAGAAAAATCCTCCATGCTGAATGTGTATAACCTCCCTACTGAGTGTGTATAAATGTCTGTCAAGAACTCACTATCAAAATGTATTAGGCAATTATATCTTATACATTTCATAGTTTCTTCTACAATTTTTATCTTTCTATCTTCTTCGCTTAATTTCTATCACTAATGATTCACAAGACATTCCATTCTAGTTTTCATCCTCGAGTCAGTAGATAGCTTGATAAGAGTGAAAGCATCATCTTCTAAAGTCAGAATTCGGCTTTATCTCGTCCCTTCAAAGTCAATCAGTTGGAAGGCTACTAATAGAAAAAACAGAGCGAATGGAGTCTCACCCTCGGGCCTATTAAAGACAGAAGCGCATCAAAGCCTCTTCCTTTTTTTGGGAATTTTTTTCTACGAAGATATCCTAGAACGTGCCACTGACTTAAAGGTGGCACGTTCTCATGAGTTGACTTACCTGAAACAGACTCAATTAGGACTAAAAAAGCAATGGGTTGAATTAAATACAGACACCTGAGTGACTTGGCCCTTAGTAACTTGCCCCCCATTAGTAATTGAACTCAGTTAGTGCTTCTTTGCCATCTGACCCGAACTCTCTACTTGAAGTGCAGATTAGCTATCAGCCAAGTCATTACTAAGTCCTTTGTTCGCCTTATGTACTACCTTATGAGAATTAATACCAATACTAGATGCTTAGTACTAGAATCAGTGAATTGATACCTTCCTACTTGATATCATAGAGTTTATACCTTTACTATATATACCTCGGAGTTTCAGACCGGTCCCTTAGTTACAGGTAGTTAGTGAATTCTGATCTTAGTACGAGTTCCTCTCTTTTCCTTTGTATAATTAGCTTGTCCCGATTCTTGCTCTAGTACTGTTGCTTGGCTGTTGTCTTAGTAGCCCTAGTGGAATTCTTTTCTTGGTACTTCAATATTAGAGGTAGCTAAGTCAAGAATTCCTTGTTTCAAGTGTTGGCGATGAGAGAAGTTATGTTCGACACTTTAATTAATTCTATACCAGGAGCAATTCCAGTTATTGTTGTTGGAGACGAGTATCTTTCTGTTCGAGTTAAATATCCGACAAGTTACTACTGCTGACCTCTGACTTGAGAAACCGACGAGCCAAAGCAAGCACCTTTCCTCTCTTCAGGGGCACAAAGGTAAAGCCAACCACAACTGAGCTCTGTGTTGGGTCAATTAGGCCATAGGTCGAGTTCGGGCAAGATCCATTCCTGCACTAAGATCTGATGCTTACGCTTTAGATTCCATTCAAAGAGGAGAAGTCCGGGTGCTCAATTTACAGAATGAAACTCACAACTAAGAATAAAGGAATGGAAGAATTTAACAAGTAAGTAAACACCCTACCCTTGTATTGGGAATGAAACAAGTAATTCATCAACCCCGGCAAAAAAAGGCTGCAACCAGATTTTCGCTAATAGATCACCAAAAAGTCATTCATTTTTTAAGAAACCCGGTAAAAAAGGCAGCAACCAGATTTCCCCTGTTAGCTAGGTCAATTGAAATTAGATTTTTGACGGGCAAGTCCTCAAACTCAACTGGAAGCATAAACGAACAGAGAATGTTTTGCTTGCTCTCTTACCCCCTATGTGTTCGCGTGACGACCAAGCAACGGCGCAAGATATTGTACGGTAGCAACAATATATAGATATAACTTAGTTATTACAAGTCCTGTTTTTGGGAGTTGTTCCATGTTTTTTGAACGCAAATAGATTTCCCCTCCTGGACCGATCCATTGAAATTAGATTTTTACGAAAACTCGTGAAACAGCGCTGCCGCGTAACTTACGTAGTTACTTGGCTTTTGTAAATAAAGGTCTGAAACTCGATATTCAACTGTAAACTAATACTGATTCAACTGGTGGTTCCCTTGCCGACCTAGACTTAACTTCTGAAGTAGTTGCCCGTTGCTTGGCCCGGAGTCAAAATGGAGTCTGTTTATTCCGATCCGACCCTGTACTTAAGTACTTAAAGCTTCCTCTATTCCAGTTTGTATTAAAGTTTAGGAAGAGGCCCAACCTCTAGTGTTAACGCCTACGTCTCCTCTTGCTCTGGCTTGGCTCATGTATCTCTTATATAAAATACCCTGTATGCTTAGTATTAGTGATGCAGAGTATAAGATCGGATTGAGAGTCACCAACAACAAGAACTGCATTAGCATCAGAAGGAATTGATTCTGATCCGGATACTTATTATAGAGGCCCGACCTCAACTACAAAGAAAGTCTGCCCTGAACAACCCTCAAGATATTGGTGTCAAATTCACTATTTCATAACTTTTGGAGTTTGATGGTCTTACCCCGACCCGACCCGACCTCTGGCAACGCATGGAATTGATTCTTTCGAGTAGAATTCTTTTGAGTAGTGGTTTCATTCGCCTTACTTAGTATATGTTTCATTCTTTGACTCATGAGTTTAATTCTTTAATTCCCACTTTGATACAGAAGCTGGAGCAGGAGAAGAGGCGGAATAGAATTCGTCCTCTCTTTGTTGAGCTTTCATTGGATAGATTGGCTTTAGCATGAAGGGAAGGGGGCTAAGGAGCTACTTCCCGTTCAAGTAAGCTAGCTACTCATGGGGTTTTATACCCTCGAGTGTGGAAGGTGTAGCTCTTTCTCGGTCTTCCTGTATTCCTTTTGTAGGAAGAATTATCATCTCCGAAATTCCTGGCTATTCGCGGGCAAGAACCCGGAAGCTCAGTCGACCCTAAACATCGAGCCTTTAGAAAAGGTAAACAAAACTACTAATAGAGGACTTCGGTTATGATCCTTACTATGGCCTAACGCTTTTCTAGCTCCACTTTACGGTGGCGAAAATCCTAACATCCAATTTTGCGATTAAAGATAGTAAGTCGTGAGCTTCAGGCGCCGCTACGGAGCAGGTCTCTATCTCTATCTTTCTCTCTCTTTCCAGAATGGGTGGCCATGGGTTCTTTCTTAATGGTGATGGATGGACAGTTTCACCGAGATCAGACCGCAGGTCGAGAAAATATGTAAGTAATATTGGCCTAAGCCTAAGATGCGACGGGATCACTCTGGATGGGTAAGAGAAGAGTTCAATGTTCAACACGGTAATGGAATTGGCACTTTTTTCTTTTCATAGGAGATGGGGCTTTCCTTGCCCGGGATTTGTAGGTAGTTCCCTGTTTCAAGGATCAATGGTTTATGAGAGAAGGAGCAGCTAAGGCGTACATGGAATATTCGAGGGCAAAGAATTAGAATAAGTACTTGCTGGGCTGGAGAATAAGAAGTGGACCGTCTTTGGTCTCAGGGCATCATCGGCATGCTACTCCCGCACTGAGCCATTTCGATATCTCTGGAGCAATACAGAGAGTCTAGCGAGGGTAAATCCAGAGAGATGTCTCCTCTCTTTGTTGGGTCCAGTCCATACGTGGGCTTGGACATATTGGACAGTTTGAGCTCAAATAAAAGAAATTAAAAAGAGGAGAGAGAAGGTGAGAAAAATAGATCAGCTTATAGCGTGCAGCGTGCTGTCACGGTCTTAGTTGGAATTGCCTAAGGCGTGAGGCACCCTTGTGGCCAAAGACGCGAACTTAGCTTGCGTTGCCTAAGTCGTGAGTCACCCTTGCGGTAAAGACGCGAACTTAGCTTGTGTTGCCTAAGTCGCATTTCGCCCTTGCGATATTGCTCCGCAAGAATCAGCCCACTTGTAACCTCTCGCAGGTCCCGAATGACCTGTAAAAGAGAAAGTTGGTTAGTTCGAAAGAACAAGCAACGGACAAGTCCCGAAGTCTCGCGAAAAGGGGAAGCTTTACAAGCAATTCAGCGAGTACCTTGCGTGCACAAGAGAAAAGAGGGAGAGGGGAAAAACAAGGCTTTAGAAGGATGAACGAACAGTTGTAAGCCCACAAACAGCCGCTCACCTGGTCCCGGGCGTGAAAACAAGTTCCCGTAAAGGCCACGTGCGAACTTGCGAAAGAGAGTTCAATGCCCGTTATATAATCGAAGCCCCAACCAGCCCTGTGCCACCCGGGGGGTTCAAAGGGGTTGAGATGGCTGACGTTTTGGTGAGCGGAGGCAGATTACCGCAACCCTCCCGTGGCACGCGAAAACAGAGCTGTTTTGGGCTGTTTTGGGGCTATTTTGCTCGGTTCGGTGAGCGATCGCTTTGTAACGCTGCAGCTAATTCGAACTTACATTTTTACAAGCAAAATGAATCAAAACCAAGAGAAAACATGTTGTCAAGCAGTTGTACATGCAAGTGTGAGCGACGAACGGTTCGTTGAACGGAGTTGTTGTGGGTGCGCGACGACTGTTCGTGACATTCTCCCCCACTTAAACTGTCGATGCCCTCGTCGACGCTTGTTGGTAGTTGTTGATGACTTCTTCTTCATGTCGTAGGGCGTCTTCAGGCTCCCAACTGGCTTCAGTTCGGGGAAGCTTTCGCCACTTCACCAAGTACTCTGTCTGCTCAACTCCATTGGGTAGCTTTATCTTGCAGTCCACCAGAATGGTTTCCACTCGCTTCTCGTAGGAGGCTGTGATGGGAGGTAGCCGAGTTGGAACACTTCGGGAAGCATCTTGTGGATCCGAGTGGTAGGCTTTTAGGTTGCTGGCGTGAAGAACATTGTGAATTTTGAACCACACCGGCAGCTGCATCTTATAAGAGACGTTGCCTACCCTGCTGATAATTGGGAAGGGCCCTTCATACTTGCACACCAATCCTTTGTGGACTTTGTTCCTAAAGAATTGGAGTGATGCTGGTTGGAGCTTTACCAACACCAAATCACCAACTTTGAACTCTTGCGGTCGCCTTTCCAAGTCTGCCCACTTCTTCATCCTTTTTGCCGCCTTCTCCAAGTAAGCCCACGCAATATCTGCATTTCGATGCCACTCCTTTGCGAAATGATAGGCTGATGGACTACTCCTAGTATACCTAATTGCCATGGTGTGCGGAGTCGACGGTTGTTGTCCTGTGATAATCTCGAAGGGGCTCTTGTTGGATACAGAGCTCCGCTGCAAGTTGTAGGAGAATTGGGCAATGTCCAACAGCTTCACCCAATCTCATTGATTGGCACTCACGTAGTGCCGGAGATATTGCTCCAAGAGCGAGTTTATCCTTTCAGTCTGGCCATCCGTCTGGGGGTGGAGGCTTGTAGAGAAGTATAACTTTGACCCCAACAATTTGAATAGCTCGATCCAGAATCGTCCCAGGAACCGAGCGTCTCGATCGCTAATGATATTGTGCGGGACTCCCCAATACTTCACTACATCCTTCATCATCAGCTTAGCCGCCTCCTCTGCTGAACAGTGTAGGGGAGCAGCAATGAAAGTTGCATACTTTGAAAACCGATCGACCACCACGAGTATCGATCCGAGTCCCCCTACAAGTGGTAAGCTTGATATGAAGTCCAAGGAAATGCTCTCCCACGACCTTTCTGGTACGGGCAACGGTTCCAAAAGTCCCATCGGCTTCCGCTGCTCCACCTTGTCTTATTGGCAAGTAAGGCATGTTCAAACATATTCCTCCACATCAGTCCCCATCTTCGGCCAGTAGAAGGCCATTTCCACGAGAGCCAACGTTCTGTGAATGCTTGGGTGTCCAGCCCAAAGGGAATCGTGACACTCTTTTAAGGGCTCACGCCTTAAATTGTCCACTCGGGGAACATAAACCCTATTCCCTTTTGTGTAAACAAGTCCCTCCTGGACCCAAAATCGTCGTGCCTTGCCTTCTTTGATGAGCTGCATCAGGATAACTACTTGGGGATCACTATACAGTCCATCCCTGATTCGGGAAAGGAAGTTGGAGTGCAACTGACTTGCTTGGCCTCTGCCCTCCAATTGTACGGCATTCACGCATTCCACTTTCTGACTCAATGCATCGGCCACGACATTCGCCTTCCCAGGCTTGTACTCCATTGCCATATCAAATTCAGCCAGGAAGTCCTGCCATCGCGCTTGCTTTGGGGAGAGCTTCTTCTGAGTTTGGAAATAGCTCAGGGCGATGTTGTCCATCCTCAGCACAAATCGCGACCCGAGGAGGTAGTGTCGCCAAACTCATAGACACTAGATCACTACTGTCATCTCCTTCTCATGCACTGGATACCGCCGCTCGGTCTCGTTGAGTTTGCGGCTCTCGTAGGCCACCGGATGACCCTCCTGCATGAGTACCCCCCCAATAGCGAAGTCCGATGCATCTGTATGGACTTCAAAGGGCTCTCCATAGTCCAGCAATTTGAGCACCGGTTCTTCCAGAACAGCAACCTTCAGATCTTGGAATGCTATCTCACATTTGTCAAACCACTTCCAAGGCTGCTCCTTCTTCAGCAACTCCGTCAGTGGGGTTGCTCGCTTCGAATATCCCGCTATGAAGCGTCGATAGTAATTGACGAAACCAAGGAAGGATCACAACTCTGGCACCTTCTTTGGAGTTCGCCATTCCGCAACCGCTTGCACATTCGACTTATCCATCCGAGTGGAGCCATCACCGATTCGATGCCCCAAGAATAAGATCTTAGTTTGAGCAAAGTATCATTTCTCCCTTTTCACGAACAAAGTATTCTCCCTGAGAACCTTGAAAATCGTCCGAAGGTGCTTGACGTGCTCCTCGAGCGTTTGACTGTAGACGACGATATCGTCCAAGTAGACGACCACGAACTTATCCAAATACTCCTTGAATAGCTGGTTCATGAGAGTGCAAAATGTGGCCGAAGCGTTGGTTAAGCCGAAAGGCATCACCAAGAACTCAAACGCTCCATACCTGGTCACACAGGTAGTCTTTGCTTCGTCGCCTTTAGCAATGCACACCTGCCAATACCCCGACCGAAGGTCAAGTTTTGGGAAATACTTTTCTTTGCCCAATTGGTCGAACAAGTCCGCAATGAGCAGGATGGGATACTTATTCTTCACTGTTACTTTGTTGAGGGCTCGGTAGTCGACGCATAATCGGAGGCTCCCATCTTGTTTCTTCTGGAAGAGAACTGGAGCTCCGAAAGGTGCTTTAGAGCTACGGATGAAACCACCGCTTAGCAGTTCACCTAACTGCTTCCTAAGTTCTACTAACTCTGGCGGGGGCATGCGGTAGGGTGGTCTCGCTGGAGGCTTCACTCCTAGCTCCAGCTCGATGCTGTGATCCACGCCTCTGCATGGTGGAAGAGTCTTCGGCAACTCGGGTGGCATAACGTCTTTGAACTCTTTTAGGACGTTCGCCACCACAGCAGGTTCTTGAATGGCCTCCTCGTTGAGTGGCTCTAGCTTCATAACAACCATGAATGTCAATTCACCTTTTCGCACCCCTTTCTTCAGTTGTAATGCCGATATGTGTTGGGGCTCCTTATTTCCCCTCCGAGAGACGAGAACCACGCAGGGGTCATCGCCTCCCATCATACATAGGGAGTTCAAGAACAGCATCGGCACCAACTTCGCCGTGTGCATAAACTCCATTCCAAGAATCACTTGGAAGTCATCCAGTGGCATGGCCATCATGTTGGTGTTTCCGCTCCATGTCCCGATTTTGATGGGAACTCCCTTCGCTAACCCAGAGATTCAATTGGCCTCCGAGTTCACCGCCTTCATTCGGCTAGGGCTCTTCTCCAAGATCAACCCAAGTTGCTGTGCTTCACGATCGGCTATGAAGTTGTGGGTAGCACCCGTGTCCACCATTGCACAGGTCGTTTGGCCATTTAGCTTGATGTCTACATACATCAGCTCACTACTTCCTATTTTTTGTACTTTTGTCTTCATGTTCTCCCCCACTTGACCCCGTATAGCGTTCAACAAACGCATTGCTCCCATTCGGGGTCCTTGCGACTCCTCGTCGTCGTTGCTGGATTTAGAACTGCTCGAACTAAGAGCAACAGCTTTGCCCTTGTCCGATCGAGGGGGGTGGATGGAAGCCGTCAAAGCATTGAGTGCCTATTTTTGTGGGCACTCCCTCACCATGTGCGGTCCTCCGCACAAGAAGCATCCTCCAGGTTTTAAGGCTTTGCCTTTCGGGTTTGGCCCTTTGTGGGAGCTCTTCTTCTTTTGTTCACCCCCGAGCTCCTTTCCTCGAGAATGTTTTGGAGGGCAATTGCCTGAAGATTGTTTCCCTCTAGCTGGGTCTTCAGAGGAAACAAAGTCGGTGAGCCTTTCTGCAACAGTAATTGCCCCGACCACATCGGTAACATTCCTTCAATTTAGCTCCTGTTGAACCCATGGTTTCAAACCATCGAGGAAGCTAAACAACTTGTCCTTCTCGGACATGTCCTGTATGTCCAGCATTAGTGCAGAAAATTATTTCACATAGTCTCGGATGGTGGTACTTTGGCGGAGTTGTCTCAACTTCCTTCTTGCGACGAACTCCGTGTTCTCCGGTAGGAACTGAGTTCTCAACTCCCGCTTCAAGTCCTCCCATGTGTCGACTCGACACCGACCTTGTTGGATCTCCTCCCAACGGGTTCACCACCAAAGTTTCGCATCTTCGTTCAGATACATTGTTGCTATAGAAACTTTGGTATCTTCAGAATCGGGCCTCGTAGCTCGGAAGTATTGTTCCATGTCGAACAGAAAGTTCTCGAGCTCTTTGGCATCTCTGGCCCCTCCATATCCATGAGACTTAGGTGCCCTCAAATTTTGTGGCGGTGCAACGTGGGTGTTGCTTCCTCCCGCATTTAGTGTTCTTGTGAGCATGGCCACCTTTGCAGTGAGTTCCGCCACAACATCCTGTAAGTGTTGCACGGCGTCTTTGGTGTCATCAGACAGTCGGTTGACTAGGGCCTCAACCTTGTCGATCCTGGACTCCGCTTCCTCTTGCGAGCTCTCTACCCCAACAAGCCTTTGTTGGCCATGGTAGAGTTCCTCCATGCTCGCTTCAAGAACATCCAAGCGGGTTTCTACCGTTGTGAGTCTCTCCTTGTGACTCTTTTTCCCAGTTAGAGCTCCAGATTGCACTTCTTCCGCTCGTGGAGAGTAGCCAACTTCTCGCTCATCATGTTTGTTGTCGCGCTCCTCTTGAGCGGCTCCAACAGCATGAGAGCGAGTGTGCACATGCAGCCCACCTACGGCTGCTTAGGGCAAGGGTCCGGCTTGCCCCGTCTGGCTTGATTTGCCACGATGCTTTGTCATGGCGAAGTTGCAAAGTTCGTTCGCTGCTCGCTCGAAGTGCTTGCCCGCTCTGATACCACAATGTCACGGCCTTAGCTTGCGTTGCCTAAGTCGTGAGTCACCCTTGCGGCAAAGACGTGAACTTAGCTTGCGTTGCCTAAGTCGCACTTCGCCCTTGCGATATTGCTCCGCAAGAATCAGCCCACTTGTAACCTCTCGCAGGTCCCGAAGGACCTGTAAAAGAGAAAGTTGGTTAGTTCGAAAGAACGAGCAACGGACAAGTCCCGAAGTCTCACGAAAAGGGGAAGTTTTACAGGCAATTCAGCGAGTACCTTGCGTGCACAAGAAAAAAGAGGGAGAGGGGGAAAACAAGGCTTTAGATGGATGAACGAAAACACTCATTAGATCATAAAAACATCAACTGATTTCATCATTAAAATATGAGATTCAACAATCTAAATGTTGTTAAGATTTGGGGTTGCCTTGCCCATGTTAAAAGACACAGCCCCGATAAGTTAGAATCAAGGGAGGAGTGGTGCAAGTTCATAGGATACCCCAAGAAAACTTATGGATATTATTTCTATCATCCCAAGGACCAAAAGGTCTTTATAGCCAAGAGAGCGATGTTCCTTGAGAACAAACACATTCTTGGCAGAGATAATGGGAGCATGATAGAGTTGAGAGAGGTTGGAGAACCTAGCTCAAGCACCACTTCACAGCTTGAGTCTATTCAGGTACCTAACACACAAGTTCCAACTTTATGTAGGTCCGGTAGAGTATCTCATCCTCCTGAGAGATATGTAGGACATATTGGAGGAGAAAATGTTGAGGATATTGATCCTCAGGCCTACGAGGAAGCTATTATGAGTATAGACTCTAGGAAGTGATAAGAAGCCATGAATTCTAAGATGGATTTCATGTACTCCAATAAGGTTTGGAACCTAGTTGATGCACTCGAGGGTATTGTACCCATCGGTTATAAGTGGATCTTCAAGAAGAAGATCGGAGTAGATGGAAAGGTAGAGACCTACAAAGCAAGGCTAATGGCTAAGGGGTATCGTCAAAGGTAAGGTGTTGACTATAATGAAACCTTCTCACCCGTGGCAATGCTAAAATCCATCCAAATTCTATTAGCTATTGCAGCACACTATTAATGCATCCAAATCCATCCTAATTGAGTTTCCTTAATGGCAACCTTGATGAGGAGGTGTATATGATACAGCCTGAGAGATTCGTATCCAAGGACTGCCTAGATAAGGTGTGTAGGTTACTTTATGATAGAACCCTTGTAGATTCTAAACTTGGGGTTGATCTCTTTAGGGGATCAGACTCTTTTGAACTCTATAGGGGTTCCTCCCTCCAAGTTGCTGCTCAAAGGTTGCAGAAAAGATTCATCTATTGTTTATCAAAAGAGGAGGAATACATGGCTATTTATAGGGCTTCTAAACTCTAACTCCTAATAGGACTCCTACTCAGGACTCCTACTTCTAACCAACTCCTAATAGGACTCGTACTCAAGACTCTTATTCATTTACAACTCCTAATTCTTCTCTAAGAAACAACCTCCTATCCCTAGTCGGCCTCTTCACATCTTTAATAGAGGTCGGCTTAGGTCGGTTTTACATGAATGTCCCTCTCAATTAGGACTCTCTTAGCTAGAGTCCTAACAAACCCGTCCTCTTCAAATCAGCCTTGTCCTCGAGGCTGACGATTCATGAATTCTAGGAATTTGATCTTCAAGTCGTCATAGTTCTCCCAAGTGACATCTTCAGTTGGTAGGTTCGCCCATGGTATTAGAACTTTAGTAGTGGGTCATCATCGTCGAGTCACGATCCGTCAATCAATAATAGCACTTGGCTGGGTCTAGAGTTCTCCTTGGGTAGTCATATTTGGTGGGTGGCTTTGGGCTATCTCCAAGCACCAATTTACAACTTCTGTCTGGCCGTCGGTTTATGGGTGATATGCCATACTCCTTTTCAATTTAGTACCCTGTATATGGAAAAACTTTATCCAAAATCTGCTCATGAAGATGCAAGTAGAATATGTCACAAGTACAATGCATCCCTTATAGTGTAATTCATTTGAGTCTCAATTGTAATGAGCCACGGAGCTTAGTGCTTCCTCCAATTTTTTTATGATCTTACTGGTCTCCAGATCTTCCTGCCATTCTCTCTTAATATCCTTAAGGAAGTCACTAGTTAAAATTGAAATGGCCAAAAATTCAGCTTGCTTAGATAGCCATGAAGCACATCTACAACAACATTCTCTTTCCTATTTTTTTATGTTATTTCATAATCATATCGAAGAAACTTTGTTATCCATTTTTGCTACTCAAGGGAAGATATCTTCTGCTCCAAGAAATATTTTAGGCTTTTATGGTCGGTCTTGATTTGAAAGCATCGCCCGATCAAGTACGATCTACACCTCGTTGTTGCGTGCATAATGGCAAGCATCTCCTTATCATATGTTGACACGTTTTGATGTGAGAGAGATAATGCCTTGCTAGTATATATGAATGGTCAACCATCTTGCATGAGGACGTCTCTAATTCCGACTCCAGATGCATCGGCCTCAATGATGAAGGGTCGGCTGAAATATAGTAGCGCTGGCACCGACATCGTCGTCATGGTTGCCTTAAGTTTGTCAAAGGTAGCAAAGGCTTTGTACAACCATTGGAAGGTATCATTTTTCAATCGAGAAGTGAGTGGTGCACTGATCTTTCCATAGTTTTTCATGAACTTGCGGTTGTAGCCTGTTAAACAAAGAAAGCCACATAGCAATTTTATATTCCTCGGGGTTGGCCAATTGTGCATTGCTTCTATTTTGGAGGGGTCCACCATCATACCTTCCTCTGATATGATATGCCTAAGATATTCTACCTTTTGTTGAAGAAAGCAAAAATTCATAGTGGTCGTTGTGTGTTCGAAAGGCGGTTTTCGATATGTCTTCTTCGCACACTCGTATTTGATGATACCCAGATCGAAGGTCCAACTTTGTGAAGATTTGTGCTCCATTTCATTTAGCAATTCATCTACTACTAGAATAGGATATTTATCCTTGATGGTTATGCTATTGAGAGCTTGGTAATCAATGCATATTCGCCATGTTCCGTCCTTCTTGTGTACAAGTAGCACCGGTGAAGAGCAGAGGCTACAACTTAGCCGAATAACTCCTATTTCGAGCCTCACTTTTACAATCCTTTATGTTTCATCCTTCTAGAGATGTAGATACTGATATGGCTGAGTATTTACTAGAGGTTTTTCTGGAAGAATCATTATATAATGATCATGCCGACGGGTAAGAGGTAGGTTGTGCGATTCATCAAATATATCTGAAAATTCAGCAAGCAAAGGAAGTAGGTTTAGATCTTCAAATTCTATTGGCTCTCCCTTAGTTTGTTGCTTAAGTTGTACTAAAAATTCACTACATACTTTATGCAAAACCTTCTCCATTTGTTGTGTGCAAATCGTCGTTACGTCACCCCCACGTTTCCCGTGTAGTATCACATGTTTCTCCTTACTGTAAAATTTCATAATTAGTTTCATAAAATTTCAAGAAACATCACCTAATATCATCAATCATTTAATTATGAGCATAGCCTCATGATCATCAAGAGGGAGGAGGAAGAAATATACAATTATCTCATGGTCCTGCAGCAATAGTTTCACCCGCGGGTGCCTATGATCATACTTCAAAATCCATCTGTCGGCGACCTTAATGTCAAACCTGTTGCAATTCTTGATAGGTAAGGCTATCTGGAAAGCAACCTTATTGTTTAGAAAGTTATTAGTGCTGCCCGTGTTGATGAGAACAATGATCGGTTGTTGTTTGAGAAGGCCTCAAACTTTCATCGTTTGCAGGTTTGAGTAGCCGGCTAGTGCATGTACCATAACTTCGATCGGTTGTGGCTCTTCTTCTGCATCGTCTTCTTCATGTTTAAGGATCTCTTTTGGATGTTCAATGACCTCTTCTTCTACTGGTTCAATCATAAGTCTCCCTTTAGTACAACGATGCTTATGGCTCCATGGCTCGTCGCAATGCCAACATAACCCCTTCGCAGATCGCTCCTGAAGTTCTTCTCTTTTCAAACTTTTTAATGCAAGAACTCAGTTGATAGTGGGGGGGCTAAGGGCTTCGGTATTGCTTGTTGGGGAGCAACCCTAGTCCTTCGGGCTTTATGGTTCAATCACTCCTCTTAAAATCGTTCGAAAGAAATGGTTGCCATAAGCGTGTACGGTTGTCGTGCTTTAACTTATCCCTGGATCTCCGGCTTCAAGCCCTCAATGAAGGTCCTCAATAGCTATTTTTGAGACCAATCATGAGTTTGATTAGATAACCTTTCAAACCTGGTTTGGTACTCTTGAATGGTGGAGGTTTGTCGGATCTTTGCTATTTGTCCATTAATGTTCTCGTAATCGGTTGGTCTGAAGTGTATCAGCAATCCTTCTTTGAATTGTCGCCATAAGAGGACTCTATGAGTGTGTTTAAACTAGTCAAACCACTGTATGACATCCCCTTCAAGATATAAGTTGTAATTTTCACCATAGATGCGTCCGCGGTTTTGTGGTACCGAAAATATCGCTCCGCGCACGAGATCCAACCAATCGGGTCTCCTTCCCATCTAGGGAAGTCCACCCTCATGCGTGGATAGTTGAGGTCAGTCATATAGCCTCCCTTTCCTTGGAAGTCATCTCTTCAAGCTTGGTACGATTGGTTAGAGCTCTCTCCTTGATGGTACCCTCATGCGTGGATAGTTCGGGCTTAGTGGTCGGCCCAAACTGAGTTCGGTTAAGAGAGTCCGAATCTTATCCTCCATTCGTGTAACATCCCCCATTTAAAAAAAAAAAAATAGTAAATGCTTGTTTGTAAATATGAAGATTATTTAATAATTTTTTTAAATAATATTATATCAAAGTTTATGGCTAAGGACCTAAGAGTAAATATTAAAATTTTGATATGATTTATAGAATATTCAAAAATGAGTAAATAAAAATAAAATAAAATAAAATGGAGGACATGTGTTGTTAACAAGGATGAGCCACTTGCATTTATTCTAAAGATTGACACCTAAACCCCCATGCATGCTTGCCACCTCACTATTTTAGCATGAGCCGAAACTAAGTAATTTAAGGCACTATTAAAAAGAAACTTTGCAGCCAACGTTAGTTTGAAGAGAAGAAGAAGAAGAAGAAGAAGAAGAAGAAGAAGAAGAAGAAGAGGAAACTTTGTTTGAGGTTTTGCATCAACTCCCTATATTTGGGAATCAAACTCATCTACGGCAAATGTTCTAACCCATCCTAGAGATAAATTTTGATCCTTGTTTTCACCTTGATTTTGAGAAAATTGGGAGATTGTGGCTGCATGTAAGATATCTATGCCGTTTATACATTAAATGTTGAATATGAAATGTTTCAGATTTTGACCTTTCAGTACTGGTATGATCATAACTTTTTGCACCAATTTCAGATTGAGGAAAAACCTTTTTTATACGAAAGGAGACTTATAGATCTTTCATTTGACATAAAAATGGTAATATTTGGAGTAAATTTACCTATCCAAAAAATTAAATGAAAAGATCTCATGTATTTGGTAAAACATATACTATGAATTCTGACCTTCTATTACTAAATTGCTCATAACTCTCTAGTAAAAATTTGAAATTATACAAAACTTAGTTCTTTGGAAACTAGATTCATATATATTTCTTTTGACATATAATGTATAAATTTTGAAGTACTTTTGCCTTTTGAAAAATATATTTAAATTGATTCTATCAATTCTGTAAAACAGAGATGATTAATTCTGACCTTCTATTACTAAATTGCTCATAACTCTCTAACAAAAATTCTAAATTATGCAAAAGCTAATTCTTTGGAAACTAGATTCACATATATTTCTTTTGACATATAATTTGGAAATTTTGAAGTATTTTAACCTTCTGAAACATCTATTTAAAATGATCCTATCAATTCTGCAAAACAGAGATGATCAATTCTAACCTTCCTTTACTCTATTTGTTGTAACTTCCTATTTTTTTAGTTCATAAAAAAAAATAGATTGATACAGCTTTCCGATGACACCCATTTTTAGTGAATTGGAGCATGCTTAGTCACTCAAACAATTCAAGAAATGTACTATTTAAATTCTATCAGAATTGAAAACTTTGTTGGGTTTTGCCTATTCAATTTTTATCCTATTGGAAATTTGATTTCTGCTAAATTCTTCTTCAATTGAGCTTTATATTAGTCCTTTGAAGTTCTTATATTGTTCATCTTGAAATTATTGTATATCTAAAATTTATTATGTAATGCTTTGTTTGCATTTCCTTGTTTGATAAAGGCATATGCATATCTTCGTTGTTCCGCATGTGCTTCTGATATGTGTCAATATTATTGTTCATACTACCCTTTTGTACTATGGTGTCTTGTGAGATATTGTGAACCTTTACCAGAAATGGTAAAGAAAGTTATGCTTAGAGCCCGTGATTGCTTTGTCGGCCCCATTGACTTCACTCAGACATGGGTGGATGGAGCTCCCAGACGTGGGAGACTTATGCTTGGTGGTCATCCAGAAATGGATGATTCACATTATGTATGTGGTCCCACAGCGCCCTCTATGTTTTTGATATGATATCCAAAGCTTTGCTTATGAGTTTATATTTATGCTTTGGATAAAAAAAAAAGGAATGAATGCTACATCAAAAATGACATACAAGCTTGTGTTTATTATTCGGTTCATTTGTTATACTTTGAAGTGTTTCGTATGTTGTTGTTATGCTCCCAAACACTCTTACACCTTTGATATACTCCTAAATGCTTCATGTGCCATTTGATACATGCCTAAATGCTTCTTTTTCCGATGAAATGCTCCAATTTCCTTTCTCCTATTGTTATGTCTAATGCCTATTTTCGAATGAGGTAACCCTTTGTGATTTTTTTATATCTAATGAGATGATTCCAAATAAATGCTTGTATTTCTGCTTTTGTTATCTTGATACTAAGCTTGCTTGAACTTCTCCTCATGGATACGTTAGTCGCTTGCTGAGCTCTTTATGCTCACCCCGTTGCTATATAAATTTTCAGGGTAGCTTGTCATGCACTGAAAAGCTAGAATTGGGTTGAAGCAGTGAAAGGCTAGAAGATTTTTGAGCTACTCTTTGTTGGATGATATATTTTTTTGTTGTATAGTATACTTTACTTCTGATGTAATGTTAAGGATCTGTTGATACTTATGTGTTGTAAAAGTTTAAAGGACCACTCATGTGTATGGAATGATAAGTTTAAGTTGTATAAGGATAAAAACTCATGGTAAATAATTATCTTTTTGTGATTGTATATACTTCTACGATTATGGATTTGTGTTGTAGTTGATGTTTAGTTGAGTTGCCTTTGGATTTTGTGAATCTCTGAGTGAAGTGGATTATGATTTATGTAACGTACATCTTTATGAATTATGAATATTGATTTTTGAATGATTCTTAGTATCCTCAAATTGTTAGATTGGATCCTGGATTGAATTGATGATGAATTATAATATTATTGATTTTAGACAGGGTCACACTTCCTGAATGTGATAATTCGGAGGGCGTGACAAAGTTGGTATCAGAGCATGATTTGAAGATTTCTAAGAATTTTGATATGCTAGATGTGTAATAAATTTTGAGGTTTAGTGATTTCTATTTAGAGACTGATCGAAATTTTTTTTTTGTTATTTTTAGGAAGCAACGATGACGAGGTCATCTAGTTCTCCTGTTGCATCTCTTATCAATTGAGTGGAATTATGAAAACTCTAGGGGCGATGACACAAGTAATGCAACAACAAGTCCGACAAGGAAGAAATGATAAAGTTGGGAATTCAAACCAGACTGGGTTGGGAATTGAACAGTTTAAGAAGCTTAGTCCTCCTAGTTTTAGTGGTGAGCCTGATCCAATGGTAGCAGAACAATGGATGATGCGGATAGAGAAAATATTTGATGTTTTAAATTGCCCAGATGATAAGAAGGTTTCTCTTGCTACCTTCATGCTAAAAGGAGAGGCTGAGCACTGGTGGCGAACCATGAAGAGGATTTCTGAAGCTCGACAGGAGCCAATCACTTAGAAGGTATTTACAGAAAAGTTCAATGATAAATATTTGTTGAATCTCGGATTTTGATGATGAAGTCAATTATCATTTGTTATCTAATCTATGTGTTGAGATAAGTGTGCAGGATTAACTACGATGAGAGTAAGACAAGCAGCAGGTGTTGCGCCGGAGTCAAGATCATGATCACGTTGGGAGTTCGAGAGTTCGACGGAAGTTCGGACGGTCGTCGGAGGTTCAGCGAGAACAGATCCGAGAAGTCCAGAAGCTTGCCAAGCGAAGCTCGTCGGAACACGCCAGGTGGATCGTCGCAAAGTCCAGGAGTATGCCGGATGTCCGCAGAAGGATCACTGAGGGTTTATCGGATGATCGACGGAAGTTGGCCGGAAACTCGCCGGAAGAAGAGATTGACGCATCGGAGCAAAGCTGCAGAAGTTGTCTTAGAGTTAATCGTAGTTAGCATGATGATTAAGCATGAAAATGGGAGGTGATCCCATTAGCTTAATCTTGGGGCAATTGGGCCCCTGAAAAGATTCAAATTGGGCCGAATGGAGCGAACCATTCGGACCCTGATTGCACTAGGAGGTGCAACCGCCCCAGCCAGGAGGTGCAACCGCCAGGGCTGTGAGGTTGGGAGGTGCAACCGCCCCAGCCAGGAGGTGCAACTGCCAGGGCTGCGAGGCTGGGAGGTGCAACCGCCCAGAGCTCAGTCTTCGAGCTAGACTGGGCGGTGCAACCTCCTCTGTCAAGAGGTAGCACCGCCAGAGCTCAAGTTTCGAGCTCTGCCAGGCGATGCAACCACCGAGCTCAGTCTTCGAGCTCTGGCAGAGAGGTACATCAGCCTGAGCTCAGTCTCGAGCTCTGCCAGGTGATGCAACCACCAAGCTCAGTCTTCGAGCTCTGGCAGAGAGGTGCATCAGCCTAAGCTCAGTTTCGAGCTCTGCCAGGTGATGCAACCACCGAGCTCAGTTTCGAGCTCTGCCAGGTGATACAACCACCGAGCTCAGTCTTCGAGCTCTGCCAGGTGATGCAACCATCGAGCTCAGTCTTCGAGCTCTGGCAGAGAGGAGCAATCGCCTGAGCTCAGTCTTCGAGCTCTGCCAGGCGGTGCCACCTCTCCAGTCAAGAGGTGCAACCGCCTGATCCCAGAATTCTGGGATTTGATCGATTTGATCGTTTTGAGCTCGAATTTTGAATTGGGTTGGGGCCTATAAATACCCCACCCATTCAGCACTGAAAAGATACAGACCTACACCGAAATCTTGATCTTTTCTGTGATTCTAAGAGCTCAAAAGTGTTGTAAAGCCTTTAAGTCTCCTCCTTCTGTTCTTCAAGTTTTCAGTTGTAAAGTGAGGAGAGAAAGGTCTGTAAAGGTTGTCTCCTGAGCCTGTCAAAAGGAGAGAAATTGTAAAAGGGCAGTTTGGCCTTCGCCTATTGAAGGAAGGCCCCTAGTTGACGTCGGCAACCTCGTCGGTGGAGGAAGCCAAAAGTGGAGTAGGTCAAGGCTGACCGAACCACTCTAAATCTCTTGTTTGCGTTTATTCTCGAGCACTTTATCATTACTGCAAACCTCCTTCATTACTACTGCTCTCTGCGCTTTCACGAACAAGTTCTAAGTGCTGTTCTTCCGAATCTGCATTCAGACGTAAATTCGTATTTTCATACATTACAGTTTACGTTTACGTTTGATTCTGCAGAACTGTCTTTCGTGCTTTTACGAACGAGCTTCTTTGCAGTTTACACTTACATTTTGATCCTATTGATAACTGCAAACTGTCCTCTATAGTTTTACGAACGAGTTTCAACATTTAGACGTAAAACTGCATTCAGACGTAAATCGGCTTTCCTCGCACAATCATCAGATCTCAGTTCACGTTTACGTCTTGATTTCAACTGCATACTGCCTTCTGCGAGTATACAAACGAGTTTCAAAGTTTAGACGTAAATCTGCGTCTAGACGTAAAACTACGTTTAGACGTAAATCTGCGTTTAGACGTAAATCTGAGTTTAGACGTAAATCTGCGTCTAGACGTAAAACTGCGTTTAGACGTAAATCTGAGTTTAGACGTAAATCTGCGTTTAGACGTAAAACTGCGTTTAGACGTAAATCTGCGTTTAGACGTAAATCTGCGTTTAGACGTAAATCTGCGTTTAGACGTAAAACTGCGTTTAGACGTAAATCTGAGTTTAGACGCAATCTGCGCTTAAGATGAAAACTGCACTTAGATACAAACTAAGAATTAGCTTTTGCATCATAATAGTTTTTGAACGAACGCAGCTTTTGGTTTTTAATCGCTGTAAGATTTCCGCTGCACTAATTCACCCCCCCCCTCTTAGTGCTCTCGATCCTAACAATTGGTATCAGAGCAAGGTTAACTCTCTAAAGGATTAAAACCCAAGAGAGATGGCATTCGCCGGAAACCAAGAGGGGCATTCTATTACACGTCCACCCATGTTCAGTGGAACGGACTACACCTACTGGAAGACCCGAATGAGGATCTTTCTTATTTCTATGGATTTTGAACTATGGAACCTTGTTGAAAATGGATTTTCAAAATCTTCTCTTCCAATGATCGATTGGAACGATTCGGAGAAGAAGGCTTTCGCTCTTAATGCAAAGGCTATGAATGCCTTATTTTGCGCACTTGATAAAAACGAGTTTAATCGTGTTTCAACTTGCGAAACTGCTTTTGATATTTGGCACACACTTGAAGTGACCAACGAGGGCACAAGTAGAGTGAAAGAGTCAAAAATCAATCTGTTGCTGCATTCTTTTGAACTTTTCCGAATGAAACCGAGTGAAACCATTGGCGACATGTTTACCCGTTTCACGGATGTCGTCAACGGTCTAAAAGGACTCGGAAAAAGTTTTTCGGATTTTGAACTCGTAAATAAAATATTAAGATCCCTTCCTAAAAGTTGGGATCCTAAAGTCACTGCCATTCAAGAGGCAAAGGATCTGCGCAACTTCCCTCTTGAAGAACTAATCGGGTCATTAATGACCTACGAAATGACTTGCAAAGCTCATGAAGAGCAAGAAGACATCCTTCCAAAGAATAGGAAGGATATGGCACTTAAAACTTCTGAATGCCACTTGAGAGAAAACTCAAGTGATGAGGACTGTGATGATGACTTGGCACTTTTGACAAGAAAGTTTAAGAAATTCTTCAAAAGAAACAAGTTTAAAAACGATGTGAAAAATAAACTTGAACCCAAGAAGGACCAAGTGATCTGCTACGAATGTAAAAAGCCGGGACACTACAAGAATGATTGTCCCCAAGTCAAAAGAAGAACATCAAAGAAGAAGGCTCTTCAAGCAACATGGGATGACGCAAGCGCATCTGAAGAAGAAGAGTCCAACACCGAGCAAGTTGCTCATTACGCCTTTATGGCCATCGAAGAGGAGGTAACAGATTTATTAGATGCTGATTTATCTTTCGATGAATTATTAAATGCCTTCCATGATTTATTTGATGAATGCAAAGTTATAAATAAAAAATATAAGTTGCTAAAAAAGGTACATGATAATCTTACTTATGAGTTTGATAAGTTAAAAGTCGAACATTATGATAGTTTAAATTCATGTATCAAATGTCATGATTTAGAAACTATACAAAAAGAAAACTTGCTACTTAAGGACACCTTGAAGAAATTCGAGGTTGGTAGCAAGTCATTAAACATGATCCTTACAAACAAGGGTCATGCTCCCAAAAGAAGTGGGATTGGATTTGTGAGGAGTCCTCACCAAAATCCAACTACCTTCATAAAAGGCTCCATCTTACATGTTCAACACCAAACCAAGTGCAACTTTTGTTGCAAGTTTGGAAACAAGACACATTGTTGTCCCTTCAAGAAAATAAGTCCAAACAAATTAAGTTGGGTTCCTAAAGGAACCTGTTGAATCTCGGATTTTGATGATGAAGTCAATTGTCATTTGTTATCTAATCTATGTGTTGAGATAAGTGTGCAGGATTAACTACGATGAGAGTAAGACAAGCAGTAGGTGTTGCGCCGGAGTCAAGATCATGATCACGTTGGGAGTTCGAGAGTTCGACGGAAGTTCGGACGGTCATCGGAGGTTCAGCGAGAACAGATCCGAGAAGTCCAGAAGCTTGCCAAGGGAAGCTCGTCGGAACTCGCCAAGTGGATCGTCGCAAAGTCCAGGAGTATGCCGGATGTCCGCAGAAGGATCACCGAGGGTTTATCGGATGATCGACGGAAGTTGGCCGGAAACTCGCCGGAAGAAGCGATTGACGCATCGGAGCAAAGCTGCAGAAGTTGTCTTAGAGTTAATCGTAGTTAGCATGATGATTAAGCATGAAAATGGGAGGTGATCCCATTAGCTTAATCTTGGGGCAATTGGGCCCCTGAAAAGATTCAAATTGGGCCGAATGGAGTGAACCATTCGGACCCTGATTGCACCAGGAGGTGTAACCGCCTGGGCTGTGAGGTTGAGAGGTGCAACCGCCCCAGCCAGGAGGTGCAACCGCCAGGGCTGCGAGGCTGGGAGGTGCAACCGCTCCAGCCAAGAGGTGCAACCGCCCAGAGCTCAGTCTTCGAGCTAGACTGGGCGGTGCAACCTCCTCTGCCAAGAGGTAGCACCGCCAGAGCTCAAGTTTCGAGCTCTGCCAGGCGATGCAACCACCGAGCTCAGTCTTCGAGCTCTGGCAGAGAGGTGCATCAGCCTGAGCTCAGTCTCGAGCTCTGCCAGGTGATGCAATCACCGAGCTCAGTCTTCGAGCTCTGGCAGAGAGGTGCATCAGCCTGAGCTCAGTTTCGAGCTCTGCTAGGTGATGCAACCACCGAGCTCAGTTTCGAGCTCTGCTAGGTGATGCAACCACCAAGCTCAGTCTTCGAGCTCTGCCAGGTGATGCAACCATCGAGCTCAGTCTTCGAGCTCTGGCAGAGAGAAGCAATCGCCTGAGCTCAGTCTTCGAGCTCTGCCAGGCGGTGCCACCTCTCCAGTCAAGAGGTGCAACCGCCTGATCCCAGAATTCTGGGATTTGATCGATTTGATCGTTTTGAGCTCGAATTTTGAATTGGGTTGGGGCCTATAAATACCCCACCCATTCAGCACTAAAAAGATACAGACCCACACCGAAATCTTGATCTTTTCTGTGATTCTAAGAGCTCAAAAGTGTTGTAAAGCCTTTAAGTCTCCTCCTTCTGTTCTTCAAGTTTTCAATTGTAAAGTGAGGAGAGAAAGGTCTGTAAAGGTTGTCTCCTGAGCCTGTCAAAAGGAGAGAAATTGTAAAAGGGCAGTTTGGCCTTCGCCCATTGAAGAAAGGCACCTAGTTGACGTCGGCAACCTCATCGGTGGAGGAAGCCAAAAGTGGAGTAGGTCAAGGCTGACCGAACCACTCTAAATCTCTGGTTTGCGTTTATTTTCGAGCACTTTATCATTACTGCAAACCTCCCTCATTACTACTGCTCTCTGCGCTTTCACGAACAAGTTCTAAGTGCTGTTCTTCCGAATCTGCATTCAGACGTAAATTCGTATTTTCATACATTACAGTTTACGTTTACGTTTGATTCTGCAGAACTGTTTTCCGTGCTTTTACGAACGAGCTTCTTTGCAGTTTACACTTACATTTAGACGTAAAACTGCATTCAGACGTAAATCGGCTTTCCTCGCACAATCATCAGATCTCAGTTCACGTTTACGTCTTGATTTCAACTGCATACTGCCTTCTGCGAGTATACAAACGAGTTTCAAAGTTTAGACGTAAATCTGCGTCTAGACGTAAAACTGCGTTTAGACGTAAATCTGCGTTTAGACGTAAATCTGAGTTTAAGACGTAAATCTGAGTTTAGACATAAATCTGCGTTTAGACGTAAAACTGCGTTTAGACGTAAATCTGCGTTTAGATGTAAATCTGCGTTTAGACGTAAATCTGCGTTTAGACGTAAATCTGCGTTTAGACGTAAATCTGAGTTTAGACGTAAACTGCGCTTAGACGCAAAACTGCGCTTAGACGCAATCTGCGCTTAGACGCAAACTGCATTTAGATACAAACTGAGAATTTGCTTTTGCATCATAATAGTTTTTGAACGAACGTAGCTTTTGGTTTTTTAATCGCTGTAAGATTTCCGCTGCACTAATTCACCCCCCCCCTCTTAGTGCTCTCGATCCTAACAATTGGTATCAGAGCAAGGTTAACTCTCTAAAGGATTAAAACCCAAGAGAGATGGCATACGCCGGAAACCAAGAGGGGCATTCGATTACACGTCCACCCATGTTCAGTGGAACGGACTACACTTACTAGAAGACCCGAATGAGGATCTTTCTTATTTCTATGGATTTTGAACTGTGGAACCTTGTTGAAAATGGATTTTCAAAATCTTCTCTTCCAATGATCGATTGGAACGATTTGGAGAAGAAGGCTTTCGCTCTTAATGCAAAGGCTATGAATGCCTTATTTTGCGCACTTGATAAAAACGAGTTTAATCGTGTTTCAACTTGCGAAACTGCTTTTGATATTTGGCACACACTTGAAGTGACCCACGAGGGCACAAGTAGAGTGAAAGAGTCAAAAATCAATCTGTTGCTGCATTCTTTTGAACTTTTCCGAATGAAACCGAGTGAAACCATTGGCGACATGTTTACCCGTTTCACGGATGTCAACGGTCTAAAAGGACTCGGAAAAAGTTTTTCGGATTTTGAACTCGTAAATAAAATACTAAGATCCCTTCCTAAAAGTTGGGATCCTAAAGTCACTGCCATTCAAGAGGCAAAGGATCTGCGCAACTTCCCTCTTGAAGAACTAATCGGGTCATTAATGACCTACGAAATGACTTGCAAAACTCATGAAGAGCAAGAAGACATCCTTCCAAAGAACAGGAAGGATATGGCACTTAAAACTTCTGAATGCCACTTGAGAGAAAACTCAAGTGATGAGGACTGTGATGATGACTTGGCACTTTTGACAAGAAAGTTTAAGAAATTCTTCAAAAGAAACAAGTTTAAAAACGATGTGAAAAATAAACTTGAACCCAAGAAGGACCAAGTGATCTGCTACGAATGTAAAAAGCCGGGACACTACAAAAGTTATTGTCCCCAAGTCAAGAAAAGAACAACAAAGAAGAAGGCGCTCCAAGCAACATGGGATGATTCGAGCGCATCTGAGGAAGAGGAGTCCAACACCGAGCAAGTTGCTCATTACGCCTTTATGGCCATCGAAGAGGAGGTAACGGATTTATTAGATGCTGATTTATCTTTCGATGAATTATTAAATGCCTTCTATGATTTATTTGATGAATGCAAAGTTATAAATAGAAAATACAAGTTGCTAAAAAAGGTACATAATAATCTTACTTGTGAGTTTGATAAGTTAAAAGTCGAACACCATGATAGTTTAAATTCATGTATCAAATGTCATGATTTAGAAACTATACAAAAAGAAAACTTGCTACTTAAGGACACCTTGAAGAAATTCGAGGTTGGTAGCAAGTCATTAAACATGATCCTTACAAACAAGGGTCATGCTCCCAAAAGAAGTGGGATTGGATTTGTGAGGAGTCCTCACCGAAATCCAACTACCTTTGTAAAAGGCCCCATCTTACATGTTCAACACCAAACCAAGTGCAACTTTTGTTGCAAATCTGGACACAAGACACATTGTTGTCCATTCAAGAAAATAAGTCCAAACAAATTAATTTGGGTTCCTAAAGGAACCATGATAAACTCTATGCAACATGATAGAAAATGTAGATCTATTTATGAGGCACCCAAAAGCAAATGGGTTCCTAAAGATCATCCCTTCCTATAAAAACATTAAAAGTCTAGGCCGGAGCAAGAAATAATATTCTGCTCCTTGACTCTCAATGGTCATAAACCAAGAATCAAAAAGGAACTCGCAACGCTTAAGTAACAAGTGGAAGTTGTGAAATCACAAAAACGATACAACCTTATTAGAAACATATGATATCCAAATTCACATACCCCCCTGATCTTCAAAACCCGTTCATCTACGAATTAATTCTTGTAGAAACTAAATATGTCATGATCTTAAAAGGGATACCAAACAAACATACGTATGCACGTTAAAAGATCTATCTTGATCGTACAAAGAGCTTCTTCCTTAAATAAAAACTCATACGAAATCATGTAACAAACATTAATTGCTCTGAAACTCTCCTCAAGGCAAAGGCTCCCTAATCAAATCATCTTAGGTGCTCACCTGCTGCAGGCGGTGGCACCTCTCCAGCTGGAGGTGGCACCTCCAGCTATCACGGGTTGCCAGAGGTTGCACCGCTCCAGCCAGAGGTGCAACCGCCAGCAGCTCTGCCCTTTAAAACCACACTAGGGCCGGCTAAGGAACCGACCCCAACTCACCCCCATTTCCTCCTCTACTCTTCCAAGTCTCCTCCATTCCCATTTCACTCCTCTAAGCCTTCCAAATACCTCCCATTTCGGAGCAAAACATCAAGAATCCTTCCTTCTCTTGAAGATTTCACAAAGGTACTCTCTAAGAAGCTCTTAAATTCTGTTTTGTTCTTCATTTACTTTAGCTCATCATCATCCCTCTAAACAGCAGTAGTAATGGGATCTAGAAGATCCTCAAGGGACAAGGGAAAGAGGAGAGTAGTAGAAGAGTTTGATATCACTCTTTTTGATTCCAAAAACCATGCTGAAAATTTTCTCTCCTTCGAACTAAGAAGCATCAATAAGGGAAAATACGTAGATCTGAATGAACTAAGAGATGTAGAGACTATCCATTGGTTTGCAAACCTAAATCTACTTCCCATTTTGCAGATCAACGAACCCATTTATCCTAGACTAGTTAGATTGTTTTACAACAACATGCAAATAGATGATGAAGAAAGGATATCAACCTATCTCTTAGGACAACACATCTCAATCACTGATAGATTCATTTGTGATATGATAGGTATTCCCATGAAAAGCATAGGACTTTACTTTAAAGGATCATGGGATGAAAAAACTATTGAAACATCCTACGTTGAAGCCTTAGGAACAATCCTTGCCAATCCTAACATAGAATCTATTCCTAAAAGTTGTGAACATCTATTGCCCTTTAACACTAAGATACTTCATCATATCATGACTAGTATAATTCTTCCTAAACAATACCATCATGATGAAGTGAGTCAATTGGAATTAGGAATTATGTACCTAATCATGAAAGGACGTGACATTTGTCTTGGCTATCTGATCCAACAAAACATGTTAGAATTATCTACGAAAGATATGATGCTCCCATATGGTGGAATAATTACTAGAATAATGAAAGCTTACGACATTCAAATACCACTAGAAGAAGAAGTAATGAAAGCAGATAGATTCAGCATAATAAACAAGAATCTACTTCACCGACTAAGATGTCACTATAGAAACGGTAACTGGGTTAGAATGCCTAGAAGAACTGATCCCCCTCAGCTTGAACCTGAACCCGAACCAGAGCCGGAAACCCCAGTCTTTAGGAGTACCCACTCTCCTCCGATCTGTCCCTTTGAGGAAACACATCCGGTTGAGCAAACTCACACATCATCCATCGAAGATATCGGGATTCGGATGGACCGATTTGAACAAAGACAAGAACGGCTTGAACTTCGACAAGATCAAATCCTAACCGAGCTGCAGTAAATCCATCGACAATTTGACTCTTTACTTAGGCACTTTAATCTTCCACCTCATGAATAAGCTTGTATAAACATCTGATGTTTTTGATATGACATGTTGTAAACTCCCTATGTTATTCATGAAGGACTTTGTCTTTATGGTTACCTGATATGCTGTACATATGTTACCCTGATATGGTTATCTTTGTAAGCATATTTGCAAACATCTCTTGTTGTTTATCTCGGTTTTTGCACTGAAACTAAAAAGGTTTAAAAGCCTATGCCTTGAAAAATATGAAGCAACATACCAATGTAAGTTGATAAGTCAGCAGTATGACATTGATATGGTTGCTATTACTAATATGATTGCTATGTATCAAGATATCAAACAAAAATTTGCATCGTACGAGCTGATATCTTACCATGTGATGCAATGCTACACTTGCTGAAATAAATATCTTGCTATGCAATATGATAGAATGCTGCACTTGAAATAATTGTGTTACTACATCAAAAGCTTAACACTCAAGAATCAAACACATTGATATTAGATATCACTTTATACGAGATCATGCCTCTAATCATGATGTAACCATAGAGTTTATTGATACCAAACATCAACTGGCTGATATCTTCACAAAACCCCTATGTGAAGAACAATTTGATTACATAAGAAGAGAATTAGGAATGTTGATTTGTCCGAATACTTAAACTAGTTAAAATTATCTTTCGGATATTATTACTATTACATGCCTTGACAACACTTGATCAAATAACATGTTGCAAATTATGTGACAAATATTTTTAACCAAATGCATGTAAGAAGTTCATTTTTCGATTTGTATGGGATTTTCCTATACACTCTTATGAAAACTCTTTGAAAAATGACTTTCCTCCGTCAAGCAACAAACAATAAAGAGTTATATGTGTCGTGACTTCCTTTATATGCTTAATAATGCTATCATGCTTTTTGTTGATGACAAAGGGGGAGAAATATATGAATTGATAAACACTATGTCATAGCTGAACTGCCATAATCATGTCTATGTCATAGTTGCAAATACTTGAGTGATGCTATAAACAATGTCATGCCATCCTTGCATCACCAAGAGATATGTGAACATGTGCTATAGTTTGCATAATATCTTGATTTGATATTCTATAGAAAATGCAAACTTGCTAGAAAATCTCAAATGTGTGCATCATGTAAAAAGTCCTTCGTAGCTTTATATTATTACATGATGAAGAGTTACAAACACTATCATACAAACTTGATGATGTATGTCATGCCTTGACATCATTCTTGAAGAGATACATCATGATGGGCATCATGATGAGAGCATTGATAAGTTTAACTGATCTAACTTATCAATACGTCACTTGAATTCTTAGGTCTTGAATTCAAGGTTGACTTATCTCAACTATGGCATATAGATAGGGGGAGTTAAGGACAACTCCTTTATCAATTGATTGTCATCATCAAAAAGGGGGAGATTGTTGAATCTCGGATTTTGATGATGAAGTCAATTGTCATTTGTTATCTAATCTATGTGTTGAGATAAGTGTGCAGGATTAACTACGATGAGAGTAAGACAAGCAGCAGGTGTTGCGCCGGAGTCAAGATCATGATCACGTTGGGAGTTCGAGAGTTCGACGGAAGTTCGGACGGTCGTCGGAGGTTCAGCGAGAACAGATCCGAGAAGTCCAGAAGCTTGCCAAGCGAAGCTCGTCGGAACTCGCCAAGTGGATCGTCGCAAAGTCCAGGAGTATGCCGGATGTCCGCAGAAGGATCACCGAGGGTTTATCGGATGATTGACGGAAGTTGGCCGAAAACTCGTCGGAAGAAGCGATTGACGCTTCGGAGCAAAGCTGCAGAAGTTGTCTTAGAGTTAATCGTAGTTAGCATGATGATTAAGCATGAAAATGGGAGGTGATCCCATTAGCTTAATCTTGGGGCAATTGGGCCCCTGAAAAGATTCAAATTGGGCCGAATGGAGTGAACCATTCGGACCCTGATTGCACCAGGAGGTGCAACCGCCCCAGCCAGGAGGTGCAACCGCCTGGGCTGTGAGGTTGGGAGGTGCAACCGCCCCAGCCAGGAGGTGCAACCGCCAGGGCTGCGAGGCTGGGAGGTGCAACCGCTCCAGCCAAGAGGTGCAACCGCCCAGAGCTCAGTCTTCGAGCTAGACTGGGCGGTGCAACCTCCTCTGCCAAGAGGTAGCACCGCCAGAGCTCAAGTTTCGAGCTCTGCCAGGCGATGCAACCACCGAGCTCAGTCTTCGAGCTCTGGTAGAGAGGTGCATCAGCCTGAGCTCAGTCTCGAGCTCTGCCAGGTGATGCAATCACCGAGCTCAGTCTTCGAGCTCTGGCAGAGAGGTGCATCAGCTTGAGCTCAGTTTCGAGCTCTGCCAGGTGATGCAACCACCGAGCTCAGTTTCGAGCTCTGCTAGGTGATGCAACCACCAAGCTCAGTCTTCGAGCTCTGCCAGGTGATGCAACCATCGAGCTCAGTCTTCGAGCTCTGGCAGAGAGAAGCAATCGCCTGAGCTCAGTCTTCGAGCTCTGCCAGGCGGTGCCACCTCTCCAGTCAAGAGGTGCAACCGCCTGATCCCAGAATTCTGGGATTTGATCGATTTGATCGTTTTGAACTCGAATTTTGAATTGGGTTGGGGCCTATAAATACCCCACCCATTCAGCACTGAAAAGATACAGACCCACACCGAAATCTTGATCTTTTCTGTGATTCTAAGAGCTCAAAAGTGTTGTAAAGCCTTTAAGTCTCCTCCTTCTGTTCTTCAAGTTTTCAATTGTAAAGTGAGGAGAGAAAGGTCTGTAAAGGTTGTCTCCTGAGCCTGTCAAAAGGAGAGAAATTGTAAAAGGGCAGTTTGGCCTTCGCCCATTGAAGAAAGGCACCTAGTTGACGTCGGCAACCTCATCGGTGGAGGAAATCAAAAGTGGAGTAGGTCAAGGCTGACCGAACCACTCTAAATCTCTGGTTTGCGTTTATTTTCGAGCACTTTATCATTACTGCAAACCTCCCTCATTACTACTGCTCTCTGCGCTTTCACGAACAAGTTCTAAGTGCTGTTCTTCCGAATCTGCATTCAGACGTAAATTCGTATTTTCATACATTACAGTTTACGTTTACGTTTGATTCTGCAGAACTGTTTTCCGTGCTTTTACGAACGAGCTTCTTTGCAGTTTACACTTACATTTTAATCCTATTGATAACTGCAATCTGTCCTCTACGATTTTACGAACGAGTTTCAACATTTAGACGTAAAACTGCATTCAGACGTAAATCGGCTTTCCTCGCTCAATCATCAGATCTCAGTTCACGTTTACGTCTTGATTTCAACTGCATACTGCCTTCTGCAAGTATACAAACAAGTTTCAAAGTTTAGACGTAAATCTGCGTCTAGACGTAAAACTGCGTTTAGACGTAAATCTACGTTTAGACGTAAATCTGAGTTTAAGACGTAAATCTGAGTTTAGACGTAAATCTGCGTTTAGACGTAAAACTGCGTTTAGACGTAAATCTGCGTTTAGACGTAAATCTGCGTTTAGACGTAAATCTGCATTTAGACGTAAATCTACGTTTAGACGTAAATCTGAGTTTAGACGTAAACTGCGCTTAGACGCAAAACTGCGCTTAGACGCAATCTGCGCTTAGACGCAAACTGCATTTAGATACAAATTGAGAATTTGCTTTTGCATCATAATAGTTTTTGAACTAACGCAGCTTTTGGTTTTTTAATCGCTGTAAGATTTCCGCTGCACTAATTCACCCCCCCCCCTCTTAGTGCTCTCGATCCTAACAGAACCATGATAAACTCTATGCAACATAATAGAAAATGTAGATCTATTTATGAGGCACCCAAAAGCAAATGGGTTCCTAAAGATCATCCCTTCCTATAAAAACATTAAAAGTCTAGGCCGGAGCAAGAAATAATATTCTGCTCCTTGACTCTCAATGGTCATAAACCAAGAATCAAAAAGGAACTCGCAACGCTTAAGTAACAAGTGGAAGTTGTGAAATCACAAAAACGATACAACCTTATTAGAAACATATGATATCCAAATTCACATACCCCCCTGATCTTCAAAACCCGTTCATCTACGAATTAATTCTTGTAGAAACTAAATATGTCATGATCTTAAAAGGGATACCAAACAAACATACGTATGCACGTTAAAAGATCTATCTTGATCGTACAAAGAGCTTCTTCCTTAAATAAAAACTCATACGAAATCATGTAACAAACATTAATTGCTCTGAAACTCTCCTCAAGGCAAAGGCTCCCTAATCAAATCATCTTAGGTGCTCACTGGCTGCAGGCGGTGGCACCTCTCCAGCTGGTGGTGGCACCTCCAGCTATCACGGGTTGCCAGAGGTTGCACCGCTCCAGCCAGAGGTGCAACCGCCAGCAGCTCTGCCCTTTAAACCCACACTAGGGCCGGCTAAGGAACCGACCCCAACTCACCCCCATTTCCTCCTCTACTCTTCCAAGTCTCCTCCATTCCCATTTCACTCCTCTAAGCCTTCCAAATACCTCCCATTTCGGAGCAAAACATCAAGAATCCTTCCTTCTCTTGAAGATTTCACAAAGGTACTCTCTAAGAAGCTCTTAAATTCTGTTTTGTTCTTCATTTACTTTAGCTTATCATCATCCCTCTAAACAGCAGTAGTTATGGGATCTAGAAGATCCTCAAGGGACAAGGGAAAGAGGAGATTAGTAGAAGAGTTTGATTTCACTCTTTTCGATTCAAAAAACCATGCTGAAAAATTTCTCTCCATCGAACTAAGAAGCATCAATAAGGGAAAATACGTAAATCTGAATGAACTAAGAGATGTAGAGACTATCCAATGGTTTGCAAACCTAAATCTACTTCCAATTTTGCAGATCAACGAACCCATTTATCCTAGACTAGTTAGATTGTTTTACAACAACATGCAAATAGATGATGAAGAAAGGATGTCAACCTATCTCTTAGGACAACACATCTCAATCACTGATAGATTCATTTGTGATATGATAGGTATTCCCATGAAAAGCATAGGACTTTACTTTAAAGGATCATGGGATGAAAAAACCATTGAAACATCCTACGTTGAAGCCTTAGGAACAATCCTTGCCAATCCTAACATAGAATCTGTTCCTAAAAGTTGTGAACATCTATTGCCCTTTAACACTAAGATACTTCATCATATCATGACTAGTATAATTCTTCCTAAACAATACCATCATGATGAAGTGAGTCAATTGGAATTAGGAATTATGTACCTAATCATGAAAGGACGTGACATTTGTCTTGGCTATCTGATCCAACAAAACATGTTAGAATTATCTACGAAAGATATGATGCTCCCATATGGTGGAATAATTACTAGAATAATGAAAGCTTACGACATTCAAATACCACTAGAAGAAGAAGTAATGAAAGCAGACAGATTCAGCATAATAAACAAAAATCTACTTCACCGACTAAGATGTCACTATAGAAACGGTAACTGGGTTAGAATGCCTAGAAGAACTGATCCCCCTCAGCCTGAACCTGAACCTGAACCAGAGCCGGAAACCCTAGTCTTTAGGAGTACCCAATCTCCTCCGATCTGTCCCTTTGAGGAAACACATCCGGTTGAGCAAACTCACACATCATCCATCGAAGATATCGGGATTCGGATGGACCGATTTGAACAAAGACAAGAACGGCTTGAACTTCGACAAGATCAAATCCTAACCGAGCTGCAGCAAATCCATCGACAATTTGACTCTTTACTTAGGCACTTTAATCTTCCACCTCATGAATAAGCTTGTATGAACATCTGCTGTTTTTGATATGACATGTTGTAAACTCCTTATGTTATTCATGAAGGACTTTGTGGTTACCTGATATGCTGTACATATGTTACCCTGATATGGTTATCTTTGTTTGTGTAAGCATATTTGCAAACATCTCTTGTTGTTTATCTCGGTTTTTGCACTGAAACTAAAAAGGTTTAAAAGCCTATGCCTTGAAAAATTTGAAGCAACATACCAATGTAGTTGATAAGTCAGCAGTATGACATTGATATGGTTGCTATTACTAATATGATTGCTATCATGCCATGTATCAAGATATCAAACAAAAATTTGCATCGTACGAGCTGATATCTTACCATGTGATGCAATGCTACACTTGCTGAAATAAAAATCTTGCTATGCAATATGATAGAATGCTGCACTTGAAATAATTGTGTTACTACATCAAAAGCTTAACACTCAAGAATCAAACACATTGATATTAGACATCACTTTATACGAGATCATGTCTCTAATCATAATGTAACCATAGAGTTTATTGATACCAAACATCAACTGGCTGATATCTTCACAAAACCCCTATGTGAAGAACAATTTGATTACATAAGAAAAAAATTAGGAATGTTGATTTGTCCAAATACTTAAACTAGTTAAAATTATTTTTCGGATGTTATTACTATTACATGCCTTGACAACGCTTGATCAAATAACATGTTGCAAATTATGTGACAAATATTTTTAACCAAATGCATGTAAGAAGTTCATTTTTTGGTTTGTATGCTAAAAATGGGATGTTCCTGTACACTCTTATGAAAACTCTTTGAAAAATGACTTTCCTCCGTCAAGCAAAAACAATAAAGAGATATATGTGTCATGACTTCCTTTATGTACTTGATAATGCTATCATGCTTTTTGTTGATGACAAAGGGGGAGAAACATATGAATTGATAAACACTATGTCATAGCTGAACTGCCATAATCATGTCTATGTCATAGTTGCAAATACTTGAGTGATGCTATAAACAATGTTATGCCATCCTTGCATCACCAAGAAATATGTGAACATGTGCTATAGTTTGCATAATATCTTGATTTGATATTCTATAGAAAATGCAAACTTGCTAGAAAATCTCAAATGTGTGCATCATGTAAAAAGTCCTTCGTAGCTTTATATTATTACATGATGAATAGTTACAAATACTATCATACAAACTTGATGATGTATGTCATGCCTTGACATCATTCTTGAAGAGATACATCATGATGGGCATCATGATGAGAGCATTGATAAGCTTAACTGATCTAACTTATCAATACGTCACTTGAATTCTTTGGTCTTGAATTCAAGGTTGACTTATCTCAACTATGGCATATAGATAGGGGGAGTTAAGGACAACTCCTTTATCAATTGATTGTCATCATCAAAAAGGGGGAGATTGTTGAATCTCGGATTTTGATGATGAAGTCAATTGTCATTTGTTATCTAATCTATGTGTTGAGATAAGTGTGCAGGATTAACTACGATGAGAGTAAGACAAGCAGCAGGTGTTGCGCCGGAGTCAAGATCATGATCACGTTGGGAGTTCGAGAGTTCGACGGAAGTTCGGACGGTCGTCGGAGGTTCAGCGAGAACAGATCCGAGAAGTCCAGAAGCTTGCCAAGCGAAGCTCGTCGGAACTCGCCAGGTGGATCGTCGCAAAGTCTAGGAGTTTGCCGGATGTCCGCAGAAGGATCACAGAGGGTTTATCGGATGATCGACGGAAGTTGGCCGGAAACTCGCCGGAAGAAGCGATCGACGCATCGGAGCAAAGCTGCAGAAGTTGTCTTAGAGTTAATCGTAGTTAGCATGATGATTAAGCATGAAAATGGGAGGTGATCCCATTAGCTTAATCTTGGGGCAATTGGGCCCCTGAAAAGATTCAAATTGGGCCGAATGGAGCGAACCATTCGGACCCTGATTGCACCAGGAGGTGCAACCGCCCCAACCAGGAGGTGCAACCGCCCCAGCCAGGAGGTGCAACCGCCAGGGCTGCGAGGCTGGGAGGTGCAACCGCCCCAGCCAAGAGGTGCAACCGCCCAGAGCTCAGTCTTCGAGCTAGACTGGGCGGTGCAACCTCCTCTGTCAAGAGGTAGCACCGCCAGAGCTCAAGTTTCGAGCTCTGCCAGGCGATGCAACCACCGAGCTCAGTCTTCGAGCTCTGGTAGAGAGGTGCATCAGCCTGAGCTCAGTCTCGAGCTCTGCCAGGTGATGCAACCACCAAGCTCAGTCTTCGAGCTCTGGCAGAGAGGTGCATCAGCCTGAGCTCAGTTTCGAGCTCTGCCAGGTGATGCAACCACTGAGCTCAGTTTCGAGCTCTGCCAGGTGATACAACCACCGAGCTCAATCTTCGAGCTCTGCCAGGTGATGCAACCATCGAGCTCAGTCTTCGAGCTCTGGCAGAGAGGAGCAATCGCCTGAGCTCAGTCTTCGAGCTCTGCCAGGCGGTGCCACCTCTCCAGTCAAGAGGTGCAACCGCCTGATCCCAGAATTCTGGGATTTGATCGATTTGATCGTTTTGAGCTCGAATTTTGAATTGGGTTGGGGCCTATAAATACCCCACCCATTCAGCACTGAAAAGATACAGACCTACACCGAAATCTTGATCTTTTCTGTGATTCTAAGAGCTCAAAAGTGTTGTAAAGCCTTTAAGTCTCCTCCTTCTGTTCTTCAAGTTTTCAGTTGTAAAGTGAGGAGAGAAAGGTCTGTAAAGGTTGTCTCCTGAGCCTGTCAAAAGGAGAGAAATTGTAAATGGGCAGTTTGGCCTTCGCCTATTGAAGGAAGGCCCCTAGTTGACGTCGGCAACCTCGTCGGTGGAGGAAGCCAAAAGTGGAGTAGGTCAAGGCTGACCGAACCACTCTAAATCTCTGGTTTGAGTTTATTCTCGAGCACTTTATCATTACTGCAAACCTCCTTCATTACTACTGCTCTCTGCGCTTTCACGAACAAGTTCTAAGTGCTGTTCTTCCGAATCTGCATTCAGACGTAAATTCGTATTTTCATACATTACAGTTTACGTTTACGTTTGATTCTGCAGAACTGTCTTCCGTGCTTTTACGAACGAGCTTCTTTGCAGTTTACACTTACATTTTGATCCTATTGATAACTGCAAACTGTCCTCTACAGTTTTACGAACGAGTTTCAACATTTAGACGTAAAACTGCATTCAGACGTAAATCGGCTTTCCTCGCACAATCATCAGATCTCAGTTCACGTTTACGTCTTGATTTCAACTGCATACTGCCTTCTGCGAGTATACAAACGAGTTTCAAAGTTTAGACGTAAATCTGCGTCTAGACGTAAAACTACATTTAGACGTAAATCTGCGTTTAGACGTAAATCTGAGTTTAGACGTAAATCTGCGTCTAGACGTAAAACTACGTTTAGACGTAAATCTGAGTTTATACGTAAATCTGCGTTTAGACGTAAAACTGCGTTTAGCCGTAAATCTGCGTTTAGACGTAAATCTGCGTTTAGACGTAAATCTGCGTTTAGACGTAAAACTGCGTTTAGACGTAAATCTGAGTTTAGACGCAATCTGCGCTTAAGACGCAAACTGCACTTAGATACAAACTAAGAATTAGCTTTTGCATCATAATAGTTTTTGAACGAACGCAGCTTTTGGTTTTTAATCGCTGTAAGATTTCCGCTGCACTAATTCACCCCCCCCCCCTCTTAGTGCTCTCGATCCTAACAATATTTTCCAGATTGTATCAGAGAGCAGAAAGAATTGGAGTTCCTGAATCTCATCCAAGGAAATTTGACAGTAGCCAAATATGAGTCTAAATTCACCGAGCTCTCTAGATTTTCCACACATATGATTGATGATGAATATAGGAAAGCAAGAAGATTTGAAAGAGGATTAAGGCCGGCAATAAGAAGCCGAATATCAGTTTGAAAACTCCAAGTATACACTGATGTAGTAGAAAGAGCTTTCATACTTGAAAAAGACTTAGAGGAGATCCAAGAAATTAGGGACAAGAATAGCAAGGATAAGTTTGTTCATAAAAGTAAGAGAGGAAATGAAGCAGAAAGAAGTAACAAGAAGGTAAAGGTACCTAGATTTGAGAAAGGAACTCCATCGCAAAGAACTCTATCGTGTACAAAATGTGGACGTAATCATGAAACAAGTGAGTGTTTTCGGGTGATTGGAGCCTGTTTTGCTTGTGGAAAGTTAGATCATAAAGTCAGAGACTGCCCACTAAACATGAAGAAAGAGCTGTTGAATCTCGTATTTTGATGATGAAACCACTTGATATATGTTTATGATTTAATCTACGTTTTGAGTGACGCAGGATGTTTCAATCAGGATGAGATAATTAAAGCAGGAAAATCATGTTGTGCCAAAGGAACATGTCAGAAGATTGGATGTTGGGCCGGTGGATCGGTCGACGTATCGACAGAAGGCTTCGGGCCGTGGACTCGGGCATCGGGCCAAAAACAGTGGGTATTATGCCAAGGATATCGGAGTTGCGGAGTCAACTGGTCGATTGGGCAATAGGCTACAGGAGAGGACGATTCGCCGAAGAATCGGACGAAATGTCGAGGCACCAATGACATGCCGGACAACTTGGTTAATTGATTAGGATAAATTGTCTCGATTGAAGTTTTGTTTTACATGTGCAGGATTAACTATGATGAAAATAAGATATGCAACAGGAGTTGCACCGGAGTCAAGACAATGATCACGTTGGGAGTTCGAGAGTTCGACGGAAGTTCGGACAGTCGTTGGAGGTTCTACGGGAACAAATCCGAGAAGTCCATGAGCTTGCCAAAGAAGCTCATCGGAACTCGCCAAGTGGATCATCGCAAGTCCAGGAGTTTGCCGGAAGTCCACAGGAGCATCACCGAGGGTTCATCGGATGATCAACGGAAGTTCGCTGGAAGCTCGCCGGAAGAAGCGATTAACGTACCGGAGCAAGTTGCAGTAAATATCTTAGGAAAAATCGTAGTTAGCACAATGATTAAGTTGGAAATGGGAGGTGATCCCATTAACTTAATCTTGGGGCAATTGGGCCCCTGAAAAACCCAAATTAGGCCGAATGGATTAACCCATTCGGACCCTGATTTTTGGCGGGAGGTGCAACCGCCCAAGCCACGAGGTAGCACCGCCTAGGCTAAGTCTCCGAGTGAGACTGGGCGGTGCAACCGCCCCAGCCAGGAGGTGGCACCGCCTGGGCTCAGTCTCCGAGCGAGACTGGGCGGTGCAACCTCCCTTGACAAGAGGTGGCACCACCTGGGCTCAATCTCCGAGCACTGGCCGAGCGGTGCAATCGCCTCAGTCAAGAGGTTGCACCGCCTGAGCTCAGTCTTCGAGCTCTGGCAGGAGGTGCAACCGCCCCTGACAAGAGCTAGCACCGCTCAGAGGCTCAGTCTTCGAGCTCTGCTAAGCGGTGCAACCGCCTGATCCCGGAATTCTGGGAATTGACAGTTTTGAGCTCCAAATTTGAACTAGGTTGGGGCCTATAAATACCCCACCCATTCAGCACTGAAAGGGTATGAACTTACACCGAAATCTTGATCCTTTTCTATGATTCTTATAGCTCAAAATTGTTGTAAATGCCAAAAGTTCTTCTCCCTCTTTTCTTCCAAGTTCTGAGCTGTAAAGAGAGTAGAGAAAATTCTGTAAGGGTTGTCTCCTAAGCCAGTCAAAAGGAGTGAAACTGTAAAAGGGTGGTTGGCCTTCGCCTATTGAAGGAAGGCCTCTAGTTGACGTCGGTGACCTCGTCGGTGGAGGAAGCCAAAAGTGGAGTAGGTCAAGATTGACCGAACCACTCTAAATCTCAGTTTGCATTTACTTTGAGCATATTATCTTTACTGCAAATCTCCTCTGAGGCTTACTGCTTTCTGCGCATATACGATCGGGTTTCAAGCTTTGCACTTTCTGAATCAGCGTTTAGACGTAAATCTACTTTTTTCGTACGATCATCATATTTCAGATTGCGTTTACGTTTTGATTTCTACCATAACTGCAAATTACCTTTATACCCTTGCTTAAACTGCATCTCGCCTAATCAAGTGATTTACGAATCAGCATTTAGAAGTAAATCAGTTTCTTCATACGAACGTCGTATTTCAGTTTGCGCTTATATTTTGGTTTTCATCATAACTGCAAACTGCCTTCATAGATTTACTTTAACATCATCTTGCTTGATCTTAAGTTAAAGTAATCTTAGAATCGACTTTCACACAAAAATCGTGTTTATCGTTCAAACGTAGTTTTGTTTTAATCGCAGAAAGTTTTCTGCTGCACTAATTCACCCCCCCCCCTCTTAGTGCTCTTGATCCTAACAATTGGTATCAGAGCCCGGTATTTCTCATTTCAGATTTACACCCGAGAGAAATGGCGCTTCATGGCTTTCAAGAGGGCTTATCGGTCTTTCATCCACCGTTGTTTAACGGATTGGACTACACTTATTGGAAAACTCGAATGAGAGTTTTCTTAATTTCTATGAATTTGGATTTATGGAATATCGTTGAAAACGTTTTTCAACTTCCCTCTAAACCGATGAACGAATGGTCGGATTTGGAAAGAAGTATTTTTCTTTAAACGCAAAGGCTATGAATGCCTTATTTTGCGCTTTGGACAAAAATGAGTTCAATCGGATTTCTACGTGCGAAACATCTTTTGACATTTGGCGAACACTTGAAATCACGCACGAGGGAACTAGTAGAGTCAAAGACTCGAAAGTTAACATTTTATTGCATGATTTTGAGCTTTTTCAAATGCAACCAAGCGAGACTATAGGCGACATGTACACTCGTTTCACGGATGTCGTTAATAGTTTAAGAGCTCTTGGAAAATATTTTTTGGATTTTGAACTCATAAACAAGATTTTGCGTTCTCTTTCTAAGAAGTGGGATTCAAAAGTAACTGCAATACAAGAAGCTAAAAACCTAAACAACTTACCACTTGAAGAACTAATTGGTTCGTTGATGACATATGAAATGGTGCATAATGCACATGATGAACAAAATCACCTTCCAAAGAACAGGAAGGATTTGGAACTCCGGACAAATGAATACTACTTGAGCGATGACTCAAGTGATGAGGACAATGATGAACTTGAACTTCGAACACTAAATCTTAATAAGTTTATTAAACAAAAATCTAAAATAGACAATGAACTTGAACGAAGGAAGAGGCCAAAGAAGAGGAAGGCAACCAAGGATGAATTAAGAACTTCCAAAGGTGAAACGGCGAATTGGGCTTTGACGGGCTTCGACTACAAGGTAAGTAACTCAACTCTCTTGAATTATTTTGAAATTACTTGATTCTCTCATGATGTATTTTCTTTTTTAGTTTAGAATTAATGTTTAAAAAAAAATTAATTATTATGATCATGCTAGTAATTTTGAAAATGATAATATTGCATATTTTATGATAAACAAACAAAATGATTTTGATTGAAAATATGAAATCATGGTTAAGAAGTAATAATGTGTATCATGGTGATGTCCATTGTTATTTCTCGATTTTGAGTATATTAAATCATGTTTAATTTGAAGTTATGATATTTTTGAAATTATATATGATGATTTTTGATAATTATGGATTATCGATTTTCATGATAATAACAGTGGCTTTAAAAACTGATGCACGTTTAACATAAATGAAATAGGTATGGTTATATGAAATAGTGTAAGTGTCATGCTTGACGATTGTATACTCAATGATGCATAATGATGTAATAAAAACACTAAATATTTGGATACCATGATTTATGATTTTATGCATGAGATTTTAAAGTTATACATGATGATTTTTGTGACTTATTGGTCTTGATGGTTTTATGACGAAATTCATTTTACGATCCTAAACGTTGATGCATGTTTTCATTTGACATAAATGAAACGGCATGCTTACATGAAATTGATCACTTAAGATGAAACACTTAAAAAAAGGGGGAAAAATATATTATCAATGAAATCATGAATCTATTTATGTTATAAATTTTATGAGTCATAAAAATGATTTTGATGATTTAAATTTGAAATGAGTTTTATCAAAATCATGATAATGATTTATCAAATTGAATGAATTGAAAATGAATGATGATTTTTCTCTTGAATGATTGTGACATGTATTCCTTGTATTCATGATATGATTTTTATGCAATTCTTTGTATTCATGAAAGGTTTATCTCATCACCCAATTATTTTCTTCTTGATATTCCTTATGTGATGATATGAATACATGAAATATTCATTAATTTATTTTGATGTATACAAATGAAAAGTTATGATCATGTATAGTAGGATATAATTTAACAAAATTGATACCATCATGATATGAAACATTTATGATTTGCAATGATGCACGTAATACTTGAGCTTTTTAATTATGATGTGATGTATTACATATGATGTGAATCATGATTTAAAATGCTATGAGTTGTTGCTAAAATGAAGTATTATAAATGTTGATTTAATGTCATGATTGCTCTAAATGATGAATGTTTGGTATCATGATCAAAATAAAGTGATAAATACTTAAAAAATATTGATTTAATGTTCGGTATCATGAACACTTTATTATCATACATGAAAATAGTGATAAATACTTTGAAAATAAATGTTTGTATCATGTTAGATGGTTTGACATATTGTGCATGATCAGCTATAAAGATGATTGAAACAATGATTGAAATAATCATAAATAATGAGTTTATATGTTTTAAAAATATATATGATGATAATGATGCATGCAATGATGAAATATTTATGATAAAATAATTGTTTTGACATTCAAATTTTCATCAATGCTATTTACCTTTGTCATAATTTAGAAATTAACGTAAGGGGTCTTCCCTTCGTTTTGACAATGACAAAGGGGGAGCAAAACATGCTTGAAAGCTAATTTGCTAGCTCATATAATTCAAAAAAAAGAGAAAGAAAATAATTACACTTCTCAAAAGAAAAGGAATTGTTATCTTGAACATCACCAAGAAGTGCTATCTTACAAATCTCAAGATGCACAAATGCAAACATGCAAAATTTGTAATTTTGCACTTCATTAAAATTTATGATGCTTTGGTGATCATGTCTAAAATGTTATAAGATTCACTAGCTTGCATGATGTAGAACTTGCTATATTGAACATCACCAAGAAATGATATCTTGCAGAAGCAAAAAGTTGACTTGCACATGTAGCAAAACTTATATTTCAAGAAGCAAGAGTTGCTTTCTTGAACATCTCAAAATTACTAGCTTGCGTGTCTTAAAATTGTAAACTTGCCATCGTACTACCATGATGATGAGCATGCCTTATCTTCATGATTGTATTTGAAAAACTATGACAAAAATACGTCCTAATGATTGAACGTGTTAAAATTATTTTTTGAACTTTCTTGATTGAATGATCAAATCACTTGATTGGCATAATGATTTTACACATTTACATGTTGGAAATTATGTGCTTGAATATAAAACTTCCATGATAACAAGCATGCTTTACCTTCATGATTGTAATTGAATATCTATAGCAAAACCTTGTCCGAATGCAAGAAAGAGTCGAATTTCATTTTCGGATTCTCTTGATCCTAACATATCAAGTTTACTGTTAGAACTCTTGCAGATTCTAAACTTGGGGTTGATCTCTTTAGGGGATCGGCCTCCTTGGAACTCTATAGGGGTTCCTCCCTCCAAGTTGCTGCTCAAAGGCTGCATAAAAGATTCATCTATTGCTTAAGAAAGGAAAAGGAATACATGGCTATTTATAGGGCTTCTAAACCCTAACTCCTAATAGGACTCCTACTTAACACTCTTACTTCTAACCAACTCCTAATAGGACTCCTACTCAAGACTCCTATTCCCTTACAACTCCTAATTCTTCTCTAAGAAAAAACCTCCTACATTAATGCCCCTCACAATTAGGACTCTCCTAGCTAGAGTCCTAACAGAATGTCCCTCTCAATTAGGACTCTCATAGCTAGAGTCCTAACATTTACTCTCTTCCGAACTTAACAAGCATATGTCATATCGAGTTTAGTTCATATCATTGATTTTTGACATATGTAATCAACTAGCAAATACATCTCTCATACATATATCATGTGAAAAATATTTTTTTTGAGAAATGGATTTGATGAATATGGATGAAAGTGTTTTTACTTGCCAGAATTTGTTTCACATACATATCTTGGTCCTTGTAAAAATGAAGCATGATTTAATCTCTCATCGATTCTAACTTCACTCGAAGTAAACTCACAAATAGCATGTATCACAAATAGTCTTCCTCCTTCATGCAAAGAGATAATAACAGATAAAAAAGGAAGAAGTTTTCAAAGATATCTCCATGTCATGTTTTCCTTGAGATGTTTGTATAATTGATATCCTATCACTCACTATTGGAAAATGACATGAACCTAGTCATGACAAGCACTTATGCTTAAAATTTGCTTATATCGTTCTCGTTTTGTTGATGACAAAGGGAGAGAAATATATGAATTGATACTATGAGTACTGATGCTATGCTTGCATTATCAAGAAATATATGAACTGATACTATGAGTACTGATACTATGAGTACTAATTCACCCCCCCCCCTCTTAGTGCTGTTGATCCTAACAAGAGCCACTACTCCCTAAGTCGACAGCCCATGCTAGAGTATATGCTATCACATAACAAGATTCCAGAGCCTTTAAACAAGTTGTTGAAGGTATTCTACATGTTTCTAATAGAAATGCAAAAGTTTTGTTCGATCCTGGCTCTAACTTGTCTTTTGTTTCACAATATTTTGCTTATCACTTGGGCATTCAACCTAAATCACTGGATTATTTGCTACACGTAACTACTGCTGTTGGGGATTCCTTGAATACAAATCTGGTTTATCCATCTTGTTTGATTTCTATTGGAGAACATGAACTCCTTGCCGATTTGATACTCCTAGAAATCTAAGGTTTTGATATTATACTTGGCATGGATTGGCTATTTTCCTATCATGCTAGTATTGATTGCTATACAAAAACAATTACTTTCTTCATACCAGATCAGCCTATATTTTACTTTGAGGGTATTAGGCATGATTTGCCTCCTTGCTTGATATCAACACTTCAAGCTTATCGTCTTATGCAGAAGGGTTGTTTTTGTTATATTATGTTTGTAAAGGAGCATTCAAATCAAGAAACTCACCTAAATGAAATTACAGTGGTCAAAGAGTTCCCCGATGTATTTCCAGATGAATTGCCTGGTTTACCTCCAGATAGAGAGGGAGAATTTGCTATTGATTTGGTCCCCGGGATAGCCCCAATATCTAAGCTTCCCTACAGAATGGCACCACTCGAGCTCGAGGAATTGAAGAATCAAATACAAGAGTTGTTAGATAAGGGTTTCATTCGACCCAGCATCTCACCGTGGGGTGGTCCAGTGCTATTAGTTAAGAAGAAAGATGGGACGTTGAGGCTTTGTATTGATTATAGACAGTTGAATCAAGTGACCATAAAAAACAAGTATCCCCTACCCAGGATTGATGACTTGTTTGATCAATTGCAGGGTGCACAAGTATTCTCCAAGATTGATCTAAGATCAGGTTACTATCAGTTGAAGGTCAAGAAGGAGGATATTCTAAAAACAGCCTTTAGGACTCGATATGGTCACTACGAATTTTTAGTAATGCCTTTTGGCTTGACTAATGCTCTTGCAACTTTTATAGAACTTATGAATAGAATATTTCAGCCACTCTTAGATGATTGTGTAATTGTATTCATTGATGACATATTAGTATATTCAAGAAGTAATCAAGAGCATGAAAAACACTTGAGAGATGTATTATCTATACTAAGAGAAAAGAAGCTGTATGCAAAGTTCAGCAAATGTGAATTTTGGTTGAAGGAAATTACTTTCTTAGGCCACGTGATTTCAGGAAGGGGCATATCTATTGATCCAAAGAAGGTGGAAGCAGTAGTTAATTGGGAAGTACCAACAAATGTAACAGAAATTAGAAGTTTCTTGGGCATGACAGGTTATTACAGGAGATTTGTGGAGGGATTTTCTCAAATTGCTCATCCCCTTACCAAACTGACTCAAAAGAATGCGAAATTTGAATGGAGTGGTGATTGTGAGCAAAGTTTCCAAGAATTAAAAAGAAGATTAACTAGTGCCCCTATTCTCACTATTCCAAGTGGTAATGAAGGATTTGTAGTTTATACTAATGCTTCAAGAAAGGGCCTTGGATGTGTTTTGATGCAAGAAGGGAAAGTAATTGCTTATGCTTCAAGGCAGCTAAAGAATTATGAATTGAATTATCCGACTCATGATTTGGAATTGGCAGCAATCATCTTTGCTCTAAAGATTTGGAGACATTACTTGTATGGGCGGACATTTGATATATTTACTGATCACAAGAGTTTAAAGTACATTTTTACACAAAAGGAGTTAAATATGAGGCAGCAAAGATGGATAGAACTTCTAAAGGATTATGATTGTATCATCCGTTATCACCCAGGTAAAGCAAATGTTGTAGCTGATGCACTTAGTAGAAAATCTACAAGTTTTATGGCTAGTCTGGTTGTGAAGCAATGGAAGTTATTAGTAAGAAATTATGATTCGAATGTAATAAGGAAAGGGAAAGACTCAATAATATTGATGGCCTCTATCCAGGTGCAAACTGATCTCATTCAACAAATTAAAGAAGGACAACTACGAGATCCACATTTAATATACTTGAGGAATGAAGTTGAAAAGGGATTGAAGTTGAATTTTCAAATTTCAGATGATGGCCTACTGAGATTTGGGGATAGAATATATGTTCTAAATGACTTAGATATCAAGAACAAAATCTTGAATGAAGGTCACAATTCAAAGTACACTATGCATCTTGGTAGCACAAAAATGTACAGAGATCTCCAAAGTCATTATTGGTGGAAAGGCATGAAGAAGGAGATTGCAATATATGTTTCAAGGTGTTTGACTTGTCAGCAAATCAAAGCAGAACACCAGAGACCTGGAGGTTTGTTACAACCCTTAGATATTCCTGAATGGAAATGAGAATGCATTACTATGGACTTTGTTTCAGGACTACCCAGAACCTCTAGAAAGCACGATGCTATTTGGGTCATTGTTGATAGGTTAACCAAATCTGCACATTTCTTACCAATCAATATGACTTATTCTCTTGATAAGCTTGCAGATTTGTATGTTGATGAAATAGTAAGACTTCATGGTGTCCCGAAGGAGATTATCTCAGATAGAGACTCCAGATTTCTTTCTAGATTGTGGAGGAGATTACAAGATTCTATGGGCACCAAAGTAAAGTTTAGCACTGCCTATCACCCTCAGACTGATGGTCAATCTGAAAGAACAATTCAAGTACTTGAGGATTTGCTTAGAGCCTATGTTATGGATTGGAGAGGTGAATGGGATAAAGATATTTCTCTTATTGAGTTCACTTACAATAATAGTTACCATTCAAGCATTCAGATGGTTTCTTATGAGGCATTGTATGGGCAAAAATGCAGAACGCCTATATGTTGGGAGAAAGTTGGTGATAGAAAGTTGTTAGCACCATATAAAGTACAAGAGACTACTGAAAAGATTCAGGTTATCATAAAAAGGCTAAAGGCTGCTTAGAGTTGGCAAAAGAGCTATGCTGACAACAGAAGACGAGATATCAAGTTCCAAGTAGGGGATTTTGTATTCCTAAAGGTCTCCCCTTCCAAAGGCGTTGCAAGATTTGGAAAGAAAGGAAAGTTAAACCCAATGTTCGTTGGACCTTTTGATATCCTTGAAAGAATTAGCCCTGTCACATACAAGATTACCTTACCACTATCGATGTGTCATATTTATGATATATTTCATGTGTCAATGCTCAGAAAGTATATACTTGATCCCTCTCATGTCATTGAGTATGAGCCGATTGTGATTGAGAAAGACTTATTTTACAAGGAAGAGCCCATTCAGATTATTGATAAAAAAGAGAAGATATTAAGAAATAGAATCATTACTTTGGTTAAAGTAATTTGGAAGCATCATTCTACAAATGAAACGACCGGAGAGTTAGAGGAAGAAATGAAGAAAGCTTATCCTCATCTTTTCGCCGAAAGAGGTATGACAAATTTAGAGGACTAAATTTTCTTTTAAGGAGGAGAGAGTGTAACATCCCCCATTTAAAAAAAAAATAGTAAATGCTTGTTTGTAAATATGAGGATTATTTAATAATTTTTTTAAATAATATTATATTAAAGTTTATGGCTAAGGACCTAAGAGTAAATAATAAAATTTTGATATGATTTATAGAATATTCAGAATTGAGTAAATAAAAATAAAATAAAATAAAATGGAGGACATGTGTCATTAACAAGGATGAGCCACTTGCATTTATTATAAAGATTGACACCTAAACCCCCATGCATGGTTGCAACCTCACTATTTTAGCATGAGCCAAACCTAAGTAATTTAAGGCACCATTAAAAAGAAACTTTTCAGCCAATGTTAGTTTGAGGAGAAGAAGAAGAAGAGAAGAAGAAGAAGAAGAAGAAGGAGAAGAAGAAGAAGAAGAGGAAACTTTGTTTGAGGTTTTGCATCAACTCCCTATATTTGGGAATCAAACTCATCTAAGGCAAGTGTTCTAACCCATCCTAGAGATAAATTTTGATCCTTGTTTTCACCTTGATTTTGAGAAAATTGGGAGATTGTGGCTGCATGTAAGATATCTATGCCGTTTATACATCAAATGTTGAATCTGAAAATTTTCAGATTTTGACCTTTTAGTACTGGTATGACCATAACTTTTTGCACCAATTTCAGATTTCGGAAAAGCCTCTTTCATATGAAAGGAGACTTATAGAGCTTTCATTTGACATAAAAATTAAAAGATTTGGAGTAAATTTACCTATCCAAACAATTGAATGAAAAGACCTCATATATTTGGTAAAATAGATACTATGAATTCTGACCTTTTGTTACTAAATTGCTTATAACTCTCTAGTGAAAATTCTGAATTATACAAAACTTAGTTCTTTGGAAACTAGATTCACATATCTTTCTTTTGACATATAATATATAAATTTTGAAGTACGTTTGCCTTGTGAAAAATCTATTTAAATGAGATGATTAATTCTGACCTTCTATTACTAAATTGCTCAAAACTCTCTAACGAAAATTCTAAATTATGCAAAACTTAATTCTTTGGAAACTATATTCACATATCTTTCTTTTGACATATAATTTGGAAATTTTGAAGTATGTTTGCCTTCTGAAACATCTATTTAAATTTATCCTATCAATTCTGCAAAACAGAGATGATCAATTCTAACCTTCCTTTACTCTATTTGTTGTAACTTCCTATTTTTTTAGTTCATCTAAAAAAATAGATTGATACAGCTTTCCGATGACACCCATTTTTAGTGAATTGGAGCATGCTTGGTCACTTAAACAATTCAGGAAATGTACCATTCAAATTCTATCAGAATTGAAAACTTTGTTGGGTTTTGCCTATTCAATTTTTATCCTATTGGAAATTTGATTTCTGCTAAATTCTTCTTCAATTGTGCTTTATATTAGTCCTTTGAAGTTCTTATATTGTTCATCCTGAAATTATTGTATATCTGAAATTTATTATGTAATGATTTGTTTGCATTTCCTTGTTTGATAAAGGCACATGCATATCTTCATTATTCCGCATGTGCTTCTGATATATGTCAATGTTATTGTTCATACTACCCTTTTGTACTATGATGTCTTGTGGGATATTCTGAACCTTTGCTAGAAATGGTAAAGAGAGTTATGCTTAGAGCCCGTGATTGCTCTGCCGGCCCCATTGACTTCACTCAGACGTGGGTCAATGGAGCTCCCAAACGTGGAAGACTTATGCTTGGTGGTCATCCAGAAATGAATGAATCACATTATGTATGTGGTCCCATAGCGCCCTCTATGTTTTTGATATGATATCCAAAGCTTTGCTTATGAGTTTATATTTATGCTTTGGATAAAAAAAAATGGAATGCATGCTACTTCAAAAATGACATACAAGCTTGTGTTTATTATTCGGTTCATTTGTTATACTTTGAAGTATTTCGTATGTCGTTGTTATGCTCCCAAACACTCTTACACCTTTGATATGCTCCTAAATGCTTCATGTGCCATTTGATACATGCCTAAATGCTTCTTTTGCCAATTAAATGCTCCAATTTCCTTTCTCCTATTGTTATGTCTAATGCCTATTTTCGAATGAGGTAACCCTTTGTGATTTTTTTTATATCTAATGAGATGATTCCAAATAAATGCTTGTATTTCTGCTTTTGTTATCTTGATACTAAGCTAGTTTGAACTTCTCCTTTCATCATGGATACGTTAGTCGCTTGTTGAGCTCTTTATGCTCACCCCATTGCTATATAAATTTTTTAAGATAGCTTGTCACACACTGAAAAGCTAGAATTGGGTTGAAGCAGTGAAAGGCTAGAAGATTTTTGAGCTAATCTTTCTTGGATGATAGGTTTTTTTGTTGTATAGTATACTTTACTTCCGATGTATTGTTAAGGATCTGTTGATACTTATGTGTTGTAAAAGTTTAAAGGACCGCTCATGTGTATGGAATGATAAGTTTAACTTGTATAAGGATAAGAACTCATGGAAAATAATTATCTTTTTGTGATTGTATATACTTCTACGATTATGGATTTGTATTGTGGTTGATGTTTAGTTGAGTTGCCTTTGGATTTTGTGAATCTCTGAGTGAAGTGGATTATGATTTATGTAACGTACATGTTTATGAATTGTGAATATTGATTTTTGAATGATTCTTAGTATCCTCAAATTGTTAGATTGGATCCTGGATTGAATTGATGATGAATTATAATATTATTGATTTTAAATAGGGTCACACTTCCTGAATATGATAATTCGGGGGGCGTGACAATTCGCACCTCCAAGGCTTCAAATTTAGCATTGATTGCCTCCTTAGATGCCATAGTATATGTTTCCAAATCTGTGATGTTAAGATCTCTCTTTTGTTGTTGGGTTAAAGACATGTATAGGTTGAGAGAAGTGATGGTCGAAAGGGTTGGTGGATTGGTGGATGTAGGCTGCTGTTTAGGCTTATTTTGTTACTGTTTTGGGTGTAGTTTGAGGGTGTGGTTTAGTAGAGTTTTAGGACTGTGAATGAAAGTTTTAGATCTGTGGTAGATGACAGCAAAGGTTTGATATAAATCAGTGGAAGTTTGCTACAGAATTGTGTTGTCTTGTAAGAGTAGAATTATCGTCGAAGAAACAACGGTTTCTCGATGAAATTTTCACCAAAAATTTGGGAGATTTGAGGAGGGAATTGACAAAAATATCTCAGTTTATATGACAGTAAGGTTGTCTAATTTAATCAAGAAAATTTTCGCTGTAACAGCAAGAAAATTGGTGCAAGTTGCAATAGCAGAATTCTTGTCGAAAAATTTCGGCAATTTACGACGAAAATTTGCAGCAACACAAAATCATTTTTAGAGATTAATTTCTCAATAGATCAATTTTAGATGGAAGCTAAGATAATCTATGAAGTGTATAAGAAATTTCATTCAAAAGAGATTGCAATAGATGGGTTAGGGCTATAATATGCAGTTGTAATTTTCTGCAGCATAGATTTTCAAGTGTAGTAGATTGGACGTAAAAGATTAGTAGTTTATATTAAGAATTTTTTGATGAAACTAAAGGAAAATCCACTATTAGGAAGTGTCAAAGCTATCATAAAAATTTCATAGAGATTTGGACAGAAAAAACATTGTATCAAGATCAAACAAACAGTGCTATGTGGCTGAAATTTTACAATATAGATTTTCAAGTATAGCAGATTAGATGTAAAAGATCAATAGTTTATATTGAGAATTTTTTGACAAAACTAAAGAAAAATCTACTGTTAGGAAGTGTCAAAGATGTAATAAAAATTTCATAAAAATTTAGATAGAAAAAACAAAGTAGCAAGATCAAACAGACGGTGCTATGCGGTTGGAATTATGCAATGTATCTTTCATTGTAGAGATGAAAACTTTGTGATGAAAAGTTTATGCAGCAATATAGGAACAATTTTTTTTTGGATTTTAGAATAAGGATAACTAAATTGCAGTAGTAGTAAGGTCGGAAACCAGAACCTATTGTAATTTACGGGAAGATCAAAGGATGATCGGCGGTGGTGGAGTTGACATAGGAATTTGGTGACGATCTTTTAAGCAATTGTGGGAATTGCTTTGGATGGCTGTAGAGGGCTAATGGATGGCTATGGAAGGGCAGCGAGATGCCAAGAACGCTAATTTGATACCAAGTATTAGAACCCTTGCAGATTCTAAACTTGGGGTTGATCTCTTTAGAGGATCAGACTCCTTGGAACTCTCTAGGGGTTCCTCCCTCCAAGTTGCTGCTCAAAGGCTGCAGAAAAGATTCATCTATTACTTATCAGAAGAAGAGGAATACATGGCTATTTATAGGGCTTCTAAACCCTAACTCCTAATAGGACTCCTACTTAGGACTCCTACTTCTAACCAACTCTTAATAGGACTCCTACTCAAGACTCCTATTCCTTTACAACTCCTAATTCTTCTCTAAAAAACAACCTCCTAACCTTAGTCGGCCTCTTCACCTCTTTAATAGGGGTCGGCTTAGGTAGGTTTTACATGAATGTCCCTCTTAATTAAGACTCTCCTAGCTAGAGTCCTAACACTTTGGTCCATTTATGGACTAAAGCAAGCTTCTCGAAGTTGGAACATAAGATTTGATGAGACAATCAGATCTTATGAATTCTTTAAGAATGAAGATGAGCCTTGTGTATTCAGGAAGGTAAGTGGGAGTGCTATCACCTTCTTGGTGTTATATGTGGATGACATCCTGATCATTAGGAATGATATAGGAATGCTATCCATAATAAAGACTTGGTTATCTAAACACTTCTCCATGAAAGACTTAGGGGAAGCATCCTATATCTTGGGGATTTAGATCTATAGAGATAGATCCAAGAGGATGCTTGGCTTGTCCCAATCCAAGTATATAGACACCATTGTCAAAAGGTTGGACATGAAAAATTTCAAAAGAGGTCTCGTATCGATTAGACATTTGATATCACTTTCTAGGAGTATATCCCCAAAAGACTCTGGAAGAAAGGGCAAACATGGATAGAATACCCTATGTCTCAGCGATAGGGTTTATCATGTGTTGGGAAATCTAGGGGGCGACATCACATGCACAGTGAAAGAATAGAAAATAAAATCCTCAATTTTCAAAAGCTTTATTCGTCATCGTGCGAAGATTAGTGCGTAAAATCGTAAAACAAAGAACTACGTACAGTAAAGATTGTATTACTTAGGAAGATCGTATATCCCTGTTTCCCTACTAATCTCTAGGAGAGGGTAAAGGAGGTCAAGCACCCTCCTCTCTAGCGGTGATCCACATAGCAGGGCTGCAACGATGCTCCTCAAAACTACAAGTGTGCTCTAAGGTGGAGAGGGGGATGATAATAGGAGAGGCAAGCAAAGGCTCTAGCCTATGAACCACTGAATCCCTCCTATTTATAGAGGTCCCCTGTCAAACCCTAATAATCCTCCCCTATTGGATATTGGATCTGCATCCAATTACCAAAGCCTCTTATATTAGTGGATCTCTATCCAATAATCTGTCATGGATTTTATTGGATCTCATTCATATGATCCAATAATTCAAGGGCTTATTGGATATCCAATAAGATAAGGGCTACGACAGATATCTCATATCCGAACCTCTACTCATTACAACGCCTACCATATGTGTGTGACCCTATAGGCCCAATATCGAGCTGGTCGTGAGTCATACCTGTCAAAACTCCTTATGTCTTAGTGAATTATTATCTCCATAATAATTCACTTGACTCATCGACTGCGAACGTACTAGGCCACTACGCCGTAGTCCGCAAACGATATAGGGAAATCCAATCCATTGGACTTGTTTATCCTCAGTTTCCATGTACCCATAGTCCCTCATCCATCTAATATCCCAAAGACCATATACCGGGTATGGTGTTGTCAGACTCATATGGTTTCTAATTAAGTCTTGCTCTAATCGGATTCTTCCGGAGAACTCTTTCTCTCTCAATCTGAATGACCTTGGCTAGGGATTTGTCTGAGCATGAACATATGAGATATTTCTCTCATGATATTGAGAGTGGATGATCCTTTATCAACACTCAATAGCCCTCGTAAGGTTGACTGCCACTCCCGATGACTGGTTATACTAGATCTGGGACATCTAAACCTATAAGTACGGTATCAAAAAGTAGAGCACTCATACAGAACATCCTTGGTGTCTCAAGTCTAAGGACCAAATACACAATTGAGACTACGGAATCATTGTTTGACAATAAGGCATCATCAACCATCCAGCATTTCGTAAGCAGATCAATCAGTGAACTCATTCTCCAATGAGCACCTATACTATATCCCTAGTGTCTCCACACGAGCAACTATGAGACCAGCTACATCCATCATATGGATGGTGTTGAATCTCATATTTTGATGATGAAACTACTTGATATATGTTTATGATTTAATCTGCGTTTTGAGTGACGCAGGATGCTTCGATCAGGATGAGACAATTAAAGCAGGAAAATCATGTTGTGCCGAAGGAACATGTCAGAAGATTGGACGTCGGGCCGGTGGATCGGTCAACGTATCGACAGAAGGCTTCGGGCCGTGGACTCGGGCATCGGACCAAGAAGAGTGGGTATTGTGCCAAGGATATCGGAGTTGCGGGGTCAACTGGCCGATTGGGCAATAGGCTGCAGGAGAGGACGATGCGCCGAAGAATCGGACGAAGCGTCGAGGGACCAATGACATGTCGGACAACTTGGTTAATTGCTTAGGATTAATTGTCTCGATCGAAGTTTTGTTTTGTTGTGTAGGATTAACTACGATGAAAGTTAGACAAGCAGTACGAGTTGCGCCGGAGTCAAGATCATGATCACGTTGGGAGTTCGAGAGTTCGACGGAAGTTCGACGGAAGTTCGGACGGTCATCGGAGGTTCTGCGAGAACAGATCCGAAAAGTCCGGAAGCTTGCCAAGCGAAGCTCGTCGGAACTCGCCAAGTGGATCGTCGCAAAATCCAGGAGTTTGCCGGAAGTCCGCAGAAGGATCACCGAGGGTTTATCGGATGATCGACGGAAGTTCGCAGGAAACTCACCGGAAGAAGCGATTGACGCATCGGAGCATAGCTGCAGAAGTTGTCTTAGAGTTAATCGTAGTTAGCACGATGATTAAGCTTGAAAATGGGAGGTGATCCCATTAGCTTAATCTTGGGGCAATTGGGCCCCTGAAAAGATTCAAATTGGGCCGAATGGAGCGAACCATTCGGACCCTGATTGCACCAGGCGGTGCAACCGCCTAGGCCAGGAGGTGCAACCGCCAGGGCTGCGAGACTGGGCGGTGCAACCGACCCAACCAAGAGGTGCAACCGCCCAGGGCTCAGTCTCCAAGCGAGACTGGGTGGTGCAACCTCCTCTGTCAAGAGGTAGCACCGCCAGAGCTCATGTTTCGAGCTCTGGCAGAGAGGTGCAATCGCCTGAGCTCAGTCTTCGAGCTCTGCCAGGCGGTGCCACCTCTCCAGTCAAGAGGTGCAACCGCCTGATCCCGGAATTCCGGGATTTGATCGTTTTGAGCTCCAAATTTGAATTGGGTTGGGGCCTATAAATACCCCACCCATTCAGCACAGAAAGGACACAGATCCACTCCGAATTCCTGATCTTTTCTGTGATTCTAAGAGCTCAAAATTGTGTAAAGTCCAAAAGTTCTCCTCTTTCTGTTCTTCAAAGTCTTGAGTTGTAAAGAGAGGAGAGAAAGGATCTGTAAAGGTTGTCTCCTGAGCCTGTCAAAAGGAGAGAAACTGTAAAAGGGCAGTTGGCCTTCGCCCATTGAAGGAAGGCAGCTAGTTGACGTCGGTGACCTCGTCGGAGGAGGAAGCCAAAAGTGGAGTAGGTCAAGACTGACCGAACCACTCTAAATCTCTGGTTTGCTTTTACCTTGAGCACTTTATCATTACTGCAAACCTCTTACATTGCTACTGCCCTCTGCGCCTTTACGAATGAGTTTCTAAGCTCTGATCTTTCAGAATCTGCAATCAAACGTAAATCGTGTTTTCGTACGATCTTCACACTGCAGTTTACACTTACATTCGGATTCCATTTATAACTGCAAATTGCTTTCTACGTAAAACGCTTTTCAAGGTTCAAAACTGCTTTTAGACGCAAAATTACATTTAGACGTAAAATTACGTTTAGACGTAAAACTGCGTTTAGACGCAAAACTACGTTTAGACGTAAAACTACGTTTAGACGTAAAACTGCATTTAGACGTAAAACTGCGTTTAGACGCAAAACTGTGTTTAGACGTAAAACTACGTTTAGACGTAAAACTGCGTTTAGACGTAAAACTGAGTTTAGACACAAACTGCGCTTAGACGCAAACTGTGCTTAGACGCAAACTGTGCTTAGACGCAAACTGCGCTTAGACGCAAACTGTGTTTAGACGCAAACTGCGCTTAGACGCAAAACTGCGCTTAGACGCAAACTGCACTGTGATTTTGCTTTTATATCGAAATCGTTTTTTATCGGACGAACGCAGCTTTCGTTTTTAAAATCGCTGTAAGATTTCCGCTGCACTAATTCACCGCCCCCCTCTTAGTGCTCTCGATCCTAACAATTGGTATCAGAGCGGGGTATTTCTCATTTCGGATTTACACCTGAGAGAAATGGCTCTTCAAGAGGGCTTTTCGGTCTTTCGTCCACCGTTGTTTAACGGATTGGACTACACTTATTGGAAAACTCGAATGAGAGTTTTCTTGATTTCTACGAATTTAGACTTATTGAGTATCATTGAAAACGGTTTTCAACTTCCCTCCAAACCGATGAACGAATGGTCGGATTTGGAGAAGAAGAATTTTTCTTTAAACGCAAAGGCTATGAATGCCTTATTTTGCGCATTGGACAAAAATGAGTTCAATCGGATTTCTACGTGTGAAACGGCTTTTGACATTTGGCGAATTCTTGAAATCACGCACTAGGGAACTAGTAGAGTCAAACACTCGAAAGTTAACTTTTTATTGCATGATTTTGAGTTTTTTCAAATGCAACCAAGCGAGACTATAGGCGACATGTACACCCGTTTCATGGATGTCGTCAATAGTTTAAGAGCTCTTGGAAAATGTTTTTCGGATTTTGAACTCATAAACAAGATTTTGCGTTCTCTTTCTAAAAAGTGGGATTCAAAAGTAACTGCAATACAAGAAGCTAAAAATCTAAACAACTTACCACTTGAAGAACTAATTGGTTCATTGATGACATATGAAATGGTGCACAATGCACATGATGAACATGTTGAACACAATCACCTTCCAAAGAACAGGAAGGATTTGGAACTCTGGACAAATGAATGCCACTTGAGCGATGACTCAAGTGATGAGGACAATGATGAACAAACCAACCTTCCAAAGAACAGGAAGGATTTGGGACATAGAACATTTGAAGACCACTCGAGCGTAAGCTCAAGTGATGGTGAACTTAAACTACAAATGAAACGAAAATTAAAAAGCAAAAAGAATGGAACTACTTGCTTTAAACGCAAGAAGAAGAACAAAAATTGGGATGAATCGAGCTTGTCTGAAGACGAGAAAGTCAACAAAAGCAAGGCGGCAAACTACGCCTTACTAGCCTACGACACTGAGGTAATTAAAATGCATTTGGTTTATTTTAAAATTACTTGATGCTTTCATGATATATTTTCTTTTAGAATTAATTTTCTTGAAAATTACATGTTTAAAAATAAAAATACAAAAAATTATGATCATGCTGATAATTTCGAAAATGATAATATTGCATGATAAACAAATAAAATGATTTTGATCATGGTTAAGAAGTAATAATGTTTATCATGTTTGATTAACATTGTTGAATGAAATCACGTTTGATTTAAAGTAATGCATAAAGATGTAATATTAAATGGTTATTAACAATTTTATGCATGAGATTTTAAGTTATCCATGATCATGAGCTTGTTTAATCTTCTTGATTTAATTTCAAGATCTATAGCAAAAATCATGTCTGAATATATGAAAATGTTAATTTCATTCTCGGATTCACTTAACAATTGATATCCTAACAATCAGATTTTCTCATACACTTATAAAAAATATTTTTCTAAAATAGATTTGATGAAATGATTCCTGCTTATAAATTCCATCTTGAAATATGAATGATAGTGTGTTTGCTTGCAAAGATTTGTTTCACATTCATATCTCCTATGATTCATGTGCAGAAAAAGAATTTATAAATCATAATACAATGAGATTTCTTATGCAAAAATAAAGTGCTTTTGTGATTCTTTGCTAAAGAGAATAATCATAATCATGATCTTGATAATTATAACATGAAGCTCTTTATAAATCAAGATCGTTCATTATGCTCCCTACATTTATCAAAAAGGGTTTCTTCAAATGAAATGCAATTCAATGAAGTGTCATATTGATATCTTGAAACTTGGAATATTTTAAAATGTGATCTTGATAAGAATGTTTCAAGTTGCTCTTTGTACTATATCTTTTCGAATGAATCATGAGCCTTGATATCATATATTTCATAATACAAGATTTATTTGGCTTATGTCTTGAACTTTCATGCTTATCTTAATTTGGCATATAAAGACTAAGGCATGCTAAGATGAAAAAGAATCTCTTAAAAAAAAAAAAAATGCTTTTCCCATCTAATCGAGATTAATGATTTCATGATATTTTGTGAATCTCGAAATTAATTTTAATGACTTGATTATGAATTTCAAGTTAATGATTTGATTTGAATAAGTTTTATCTAAATCATAATCTTGATCTTGCAAAATTGAAGTCACAAATAATATCTTGTGGTATTCATGGATTGAAATATTGTATGCTTAAATTAATCATTCTTCTATGTTTCAAAAATTCCTTAAAAGCCTTATGTGATGATTGAAAACTAACTTGCTTTATGATGAATCACGAATCATGACTTGATCTATGATGTAAATGCTTTGAAATGATTGAAATATTTAACACTTTTATGCTCTTCCCCCTACCTTCTTCTTGTTTTCAATGATAAAATGGGGAGAAGTTTTGATCATGCATGGTAGGATATAATTTGACAAAATTGATACCATCATGATATGAAACATTTATGATGTGCAATTATGCATGCAATACTTGTGCTTTCTAATTATGATGTGATGTATTGCATATAATGTAAATCATGATTTAAAATGCTATGAGTGCCGAGTTACACATTTTGAGATGAAATTGTTATATTGAAACACTAATGTAATTATGAATGGTGATATGATATCATGCATGTAATACTTCAATTTATGATAATGATGCATGCAATGATAAAATATTCATAATGAAAAATTGTCTTGACATTCATAACTTGATTATTCATCATTTGTCATGATTTTGAAATCGTTGTAAAAGGAAAAGAGAACTACAAAACTGTATTCTCTCTTTCTTTTTTACAATGACAAAGGGGGAGATAGCTAGCTTGTACAAGTCAAGAAGATGCAAAAACTTGATTGCTAGCTTGCCTATTTTAAGTAGCAAAGATTGCTAACTTGCTTATTTCAAGAAGAAAAATTGTCTTCTTGAACATCACTATCTTGAATATCTCAAGAAGCAAAACTTGCAATTTGCACATTGCAATAGGAAGCAAGAATCATGAGCTTACACAAGAAAGCTATCTTGCATTTGCTTTTGAAATTTTTGCTAGCTTATATATTGTGAAACTGTATATCGTAAAAATTGCTAGCTTGTTGGTCTAAAGAGAAGCAAAAAGTTGCTATCTCAAAAGAAGCAAATGTGCTATCTTGCCTATCTCAAGAGGCAAAAATGCTAACTTGCGCATCTAGCAAAGTGAGCAAAATTTTTCAAGAAGCAAGAGTTGCCTTCTTGAACATCTCTAATTTGCTAGCTTGCATGATGTAGAACTTGCTATCTTGAACATTACCAAAAGTGCTATCTTATATGCTATAAAACTTGCATATCTAAAACTTGATAGCATGAATGTTCTAAGCATGATGTAACACTTGCTAAATCTTCTAGCTACAAGATTGCATGATGATAAAACTTGATATTATGATTTTCATGCAATGAGTTGAACCAATATCACACACAAACGATTGATTATGATACTTCTCCTTTTTGTTGATGACAAAGGGGGAGAAGTATGTTGATGAAAGTATGTTGATGACATGACATGTGATGTATAAGTTTATGCATATGTTCATGTTGACGTGTTGCAAGTATTCATGATGAATATTGCAATGACTTGAATTCAGTTTGAATTCAAGGTTCTATCAATATGGCATATTGATAGGGGGAGTTTGTTTAAACTCCGGGAGTTAAGTTTAACTCCGTCATCAAGTGGTTGTCATCATCAAAAAGGGGGAGATTGTTGAATCTCGTATTTTGATGATGAAACTACTTGATATATGTTTATGATTTAATCTGCGTTTTGAGTGACTCAGGATGCTTCGATCAGGATGAGACAATTAAAGCAGGAAAATCATGTTGTGCCGAAGGAACATGTCAGAAGATTGGACGTCGGGCCGGTGGATCGGTCAACGTACCGACAGAAGGCTTCGGGCCGTGGACTCGGGCATCGGGCCAAGAAGAGCGGGAATTGTGCCAAGGATAGAGTTGCGGGGTCAACTGGCCGATTGGGCAATAGGCTGCAGGAGAGGACGATGCGCCGAAGAATCGGACGAAGCGTCGAGGGACCAATGACATGTCGGACAACTTGGTTAATTGCTTAGGATTAATTATCTCGATCGAAGTTTTGTTTTGTTGTGCAGGATTAACTACAATGAAAGTTAGACAAGCAGCAGGAGTTGCGCCGGAGTCAAGATCATGATCACGTTGGGAGTTCGAGAGTTCGACGGAAGTTCGGACGGTCGTCGGAGGTTCTGCGAGAACAGATCCGAGAAGTCCGGAAGCTTACCAAGCGAAGCTCGTCGGAACTCGCCAAGTGGATCGTCGCAAAATCCAGGAGTTTGCCGGAAGTCCGCAGAAGGATCACCGAGGGTTTATCAGATGATCGACGGAAGTTCGCCGGAAACTCGCCGGAAGAAGCGATTGACGCATCGGAGCATAGCTGCAGAAGTTGTCTTAGAGTTAATCGTAGTTAGCACGATGATTAAGCTTGAAAATGGGAGGTGATTCCATTAGCTTAATCTTGGGGCAATTGGGCCCCTGAAAAGATTCAAATTGGGCCGAATGGAGCGAACCATTCGGACCCTGATTGCACCAGGCGGTGCAACCGCCTAGGCCAGGAGGTGCAACCGCCATGGCTGCGAGACTGGGCGGTGCAACCGCCCCAGCCAAGAGGTGCAACCGCCCAGGGCTCAGTCTCCAAGCGAGACTGGGCGGTGCAACCTCCTCTGTCAAGAGGTAGCACCGCCAGAGCTCAAGTTTCGAGCTCTGGCAGAGAGGTGCAATCGCCTGAGCTCAGTCTTCGAGCTCTGCCAGGCGGTGCCACCTCTCCAGTCAAGAGGTGCAACCGCCTGATCCTGGAATTCCGGGATTTGATCGTTTTGAGCTCCAAATTTGAATTGGGTTGGGGCCTATAAATACCCCACCCGTTCAGCACAGAAAGGATACAGATCCACTCCGAATTCCTGATCTTTTCTGTGATTCTAAGAGCTCAAAATTGTGTAAAGTCCAAAAGTTCTCCTCTTTCTGTTCTTCAAAGTCTTGAGTTGTAAAGAGAGGAGAGAAAGGATCTGTAAAGGTTGTCTCCTGAGCCTGTCAAAAGGAGAGAAACTGTAAAAGGGCAGTTGGCCTTCGCCCATTGAAGGAAGGCAGCTAGTTGACGTCGGTGACCTCGTCGGAGGAGGAAGCCAAAAGTGGAGCAGGTCAAGACTGACCGAACCACTCTAAATCTCTGGTTTGCTTTTACCTTGAGCACTTTATCATTACTGCAAACCTCCTACATTGCTACTGCCCTCTGCGCCTTTACGAACGAGTTTCTAAGCTCTGATCTTTCAGAATCTGCATTCAAACGTAAATCATGTTTTCGTACGATCTTCACACTGCAGTTTACGCTTACATTCGGATTCCATTTATAACTGCAAATTGCTTTCTACGTAAAACGCTTTTCAAGGTTCAAAACTGCTTTTAGACGCAAAACTACATTTAGACGTAAAATTACGTTTAGACATAAAACTGCGTTTAGACGCAAAACTGCGTTTAGACGTAAAACTGCGTTTAGACGTAAAACTACGTTTAGACGCAAAACTGCGTTTAGACGTAAAACTGCGTTTAGACGTAAAACTGCGTTTGGACGTAAACTGAGTTTAGACGCAAACTGCGCTTAGACGCAAACTATGCTTAGACGCAAACTGTGTTTAGACGCAAACTGCGCTTAGACGCAAAACTGCGCTTAGACGCAAACTGCACTGTGATTCTGCTTTTATATCGAAATCGTTTTTTATCGGACGAACGCAGCTTTCGTTTTTAAAATCGCTGTAAGATTTCCGCTGCACTAATTCACCCCCCCCCTCTTAGTGCTCTCGATCCTAACAGATGGGTATATAGCACACCAATCTGTTCGGTTATCTCGATGTCCCTCTCAAGTAACCTAAGACCGGGATTATTTAGGATCTGTGTTTAAAGGTGAATCGGTCTCATTATCGTGATCTCATCACAATCTAATTCTCATTGCATAGATCTAAGGACAGTTGAATCTCGAATTTTGATGATGAAGTCAATTGTCATTTGTTATCTAATCCATATGTTGAGATAAGTGTGCAGGATTAACTACGATGGAAGTAAGACATGCAGTAGGAGTTGTGCCGGAGTCAAGACCATGATCATGTTGGGGGTTCGAGAGTTCGATGGAAGTCTGGACGGTCATCGGAGGTTCTACAAGAACAAATCCGAGAAGTCCAAGAGCTTGCTGTCCAGGGGTTTGCCGGAAGTCTGCCGGAGCATCGTCGAGGGTTCGTTGGATGTTCACCATGGAAGCTCGCTAGAAGAAGCAATTGACGCACCGGAGCAAGTTGCAATATTAATGTCTTAAATATCGTAGTTAGCATGTAGATTAAGTTAGGAATGGGAGGTGATCCCATTAACTTAATCTAAGGGCAATTGGGCCCTTGACAGACCCAAATTGGGTCAAATGGATCAGCCCATTCGGACCCAGAATTCTTGGCCAACGGTGGCACCACCTAGGAGCTCAGTCTCCCTGGAATCCCAAGCGATGGTACCGCCCCTGTCAAGCGGTGGTACCGCCTGAGCTCGGTCTCTGAGTGAAGTCAGGTGATGGTACCACCCTTGTCAGGTGGTGGTATCGCCTGAGCTCGGTCTCCGAGCAATGTTAGGTGGTAGTACCGCCCAGTTATGGCGGTAGTACCACCAGGACCCCTGAAATCCGGGAGATGATATTTTTGAGCTCCAAATTCAAATCAGTTGGGGCCTATATAAACCCCACCCTTTCCTACATGAAAGGGCACCGAAAGCTTACATTTATTTTGAGAATTTGAGAGCTTAAAAGTGTTGTAAAAGGCTAGAAATTCTTCTCCCTCTTTTCTTCTATGTTTTGATTATTCAAGAGAGGAGTGGAAATCTATAAGGGTTGTCTCCTAAGCCCGTCAAAAGAAATAAAGCTGTAAAAGGGTGGTTGGCCTTCGCCTATTAAAGGAAGGCCTATAGTGGACATCGGTGACCTCGTCGGATGAGGAAGCCAAAAGTGGATATAGGTCAAGATTGACCGAACCAATCTAAATCTCAATTTGCATTTACATTATGCTCTTTATATTAATTGCAAACTGCCTCCATTACTTTACATCAACTATACTTCCATTTTGATCTTAAGTTAAAGTTCTTTCTAAAACAATTTTCATCGAAAATAGATTTCTTCGTACGAAAGTCATTTTTGAACCGACGAAAGTTTTCCGCTACACTAATTCACCCCCTCCCCTCTTAGTGCTCTTGATCCTATCAATTGGTATCAGAGCGGGGTTAACTCTCAATCGAATTAAAACCCAAGAGAGATGGCATACGCCGGAAACCAAGAGAGCCACTCTATTACATGTCCACCCATGTTTAATGGGATGGACTACACCTATTGGAAGACCCAAATGAGGATCTTCCTTATTTCCATGGATTTTGAACTTTAGAATATTGTTGAAAATGGATTTTCAAAGTCTTCTCTTCTAATAATCAATTGGAATGAGTTGGAAAAGAAGACTTTCACTCTTAATGCAAAGGCTATGAATGCCTTATTTTGTGCACTTAATAAAAACGAGTTCAATCTTGTTTTGATTTGTGAAACTGCATTTGATATTTGGCATATACTCGAAGTGACTCACGAAGGCACAAGTAGAGTGAAAGAGTTAAAAATCAATCTTTTAATACATTCTTTTAAACTTTCTCAAATGAAACTGAGTGAGACCATAGGCGACATGTACACCCGTTTCACGGATGTCATCAATGGTCTAAAAGGACTCGGTAAAAGTTTTTCAAATTTTGAGCTCGTCAATAAAATTCTAAGATCCATTCCAAAGAGTTGGGACCCTAAAGTCACTGCTATTTAAGAGGCTAAAGATTTAAATAACTTCCCTCTTGAAGAATTAATCGGGTCATTAATGACCTAAGAAATGACTTGCAAAGCTCATGAAGAGCAAGAAGACATCCTTCCAAAGAATAGGAAGGATATGACACTTAGAACTTCAGAAGATCACTTGAGAGAAAACTCAAGTGACGAGGACTATGATGACGACTTGGTACTTCTAACAAGGAAATTTAAAAAAATTATTAAAAGAAATAAATTTAAAAATGATACTAAAAATAAATTTGAACCCAAAAAAGACCAAATTATTTGCTATGAATGCAAGAAGTCGGGACACTACAAAAGTAATTGTCCCCAAGCCAAGAAGAGAACACCAAAGAAGAAGATGCTCAAAGCAACGTGGGATGACTCAAGCGTATCCGAAGAAGAGGAGTCCAACACCGAGCAAGTTGCTCACTATGCCCTAATGGCCATCAAAGAAGAGGTAACGAATTTAATTGATACAGATTTATCATATGATGATTTATTAAATGCTTTCCATGGCTTATTTGATGAATGCAAAACAATTAGTAGAAAATATAAATTGTTAAAAAAAGAGCATGATAGTCTTATTAGTAATTTCGATAAATTAAAAACTGAATATCATAATAGTTTAGCTCCATATATAAAATGTCATGATCTAGAAACTCTCCAAAAGGAGAACTTGAAGAAATTTGAGGTTGGTAGTAAGTCTTTGAATATGATCCTTACAAATAAGGGTCACGTTCCTAAAAGAAGTGAAATCGGATTTGTGAGAAGTCCTCACCAAAATCCAACTACCTTCATTAAAGGCCCTATCTTATATGTTCGGTACTAAAGCAAATGTAACTTTTGTTGTAAACATGGACATAGAACTTATTATTGTCCATTTAAGAAAGTTAGTCCGAATAAACTGATTTGGGTTCCTAAAGGAACCATGATAAATTCTATGCAATATGATAAACAATTTAAATTAGTTTTTGAGGCACCCAAAAGTAAATGGGTACCTAAAAATCATCCTTTCTTATAGAAACATACACCATCACAAGCTACGAGCAAGAGATGGTACCTCGATAGTGGATGCTCAAGGCATATAACCGGAGATCCATCTCAATTCTCTAAGCTCACTAGCATAGACAAAAGCTATGTCACCTTCGGAGACAACAACAAGGGTAAAATCATTGGCAAATGAACTATAGATAACAAATCCAACTTCTTTATTGAAGATATTTTGTTAGTTGATGGTTTAAAACATAACCTCTTGAGCATTAGTCAACTATGTGATAAAGGATATATTGTCAAATTTGAATCTAATGCTTGCATCATTGAAAAACCACACAAAAACATATCTATGATTGTATTAAAATAAAATAACATATACACTATTGACATCAATGATCTTTTTAATGAAATATGTTTCTCGGTTTTGAATGAGGATGCTTGGCTTTGGCATAGGAGATTAGGTCATGCTAGCATGAAACTAATCACTCAAATATCATCCAAAGAACTTGTAAGAGGAATTCCTCATATCAAGTTCATCAAAGATAATGTGTGTGATGCTTATCAATTAGGAAAACAAATTAAGGGTAGTTTCAAATCTAAGAATCAAATAAGCACCTCTAGGCCCTTGTAATTGATCTATATAGACTTGTTCGGACCAATCTCTATATCAAGCCTAGGAGGTAGCAAATACGCCTTTGTTATTGTAGATGACTATAGTAGATATACATAGACTTATTTCTTGAAACACAAAAATAAATGCTTTAGATATTTCACTAAGTTTTGTAAACTTGTTCAAAGTTAAAAGGGCTCTATGATTTCATCAATTAGAAGTGATCATGGTGATGAATTTCAAAACCGTGATTTCCAAGAATTTTGTGAATTTAATAGATATAATCACAACTTCTTTACTCTAAGAAATCCTCAACAAAATGGAGTAGTAGAAAGAAAAAATAGAAATTTATAAGAAATGGCGAGAACCATGTTGAATGAACATAGTCTACCTAAATATTTTTGGGCCGAAGCCGTAAACACAGATTACTATATTTTGAATAGAGTTCTAGTAAGACCCTTACTCATCAAAACTCCCTATGAGTTGGGGAACAATAAAAAACCCAATGTTTCATATTTTAAAGTTTTTGGGTGTAAGTGTTTTATCTTAAATGAAAAAGATGCCTTAGGAAAATTTGATGTTAAATCCGATGAAGGAATTTTTCTTAGTTATTCTTTGATTTTTAAAGCTTTTCGTATCTTCAATAAAAGAACTTTAATTATAGAAGAATCCATTCATATTGTTTTCAATGAGATTTCTGAAATCAAGAAAAATGATTTTGATGATGATGCTAATTTTGATTCTTTGAATTTAAATGAAACCCCTTCTCCAACTAGCAACTTGGATGCATCCACTTCCGAAACATCTCTACCCAAGGATTGGAAGTATGTAGATGCTCATCCTAAGGAGCTAATCCTAGGAGACACATCTAAGGGGGTTCAAAAATGTTCTTCTCTTAAAAATTTTTGTGCCAACGCTGCTTTTCTCTCCCAAATTGAACCTAAATGTATTGATGAAGCCATGAAAGATAATTCATGGATTATCACAATGTAAGATGAGTTAAATCAATTTGAGAGAAATGAGATGTAGAAGCTTGTTCATAGGCCAAATGACTATTTAGTTATTGGTACTAAATAGGTCTTTAGAAACAAGCAAGATGAATCTGGTATCGTGGTTAGAAATAAAGCTAGATTAGTGGCCAAAGGTTTCAACGAAGAAGAAGGTATCGATTATGAAGAAACCTTCACTCCTATGGCTCGATTAGAAGCAATAAGGATGCTCCTTGCCTATACTAGTAGTAATAATTTTAAGTTGTTTCAAATAGATGTTAAAAGCGCTTTTCTTAATGGCTTTATTTCCGAAGAAGTTTATGTTGAACAACCTCCTGGATTTGAAAATAATAGCCTCCCTAATCATGTGTTTAAATTAACTAAAGCCATCTATGATTTAAAACAAGCTCCAAGGGCTTGGTATGAGAGACTTAGTTCTTTTCTTATTGAAAATAATTTCACAAAAGGCAAGGTCGATACTACATTGTTTATCAAGAATTTTGAAAATAATTTTCTCATTGTTCAGATTTATGTTGATGATATTATCTTTGGTTCTACGAATGAATCTCTTTGTGAATCTTTTGCTGAAACTATGAATCTCGAATTTGAAATGAGTTTGATGGGAGAATTAACCTTCTTCTTAGGCTTATAAATTAAGCAACTAAGCAATGACATCTTTATTAGTCAAACTAAATATGCTTTAGATTTACTAAAAAAATTTAAAATAGATAGCTCAAAAGCTATCAACACTCCTATGAGCACCTCCATTAAGTTAGAAATAGATGAGAGTGGATATCATGTTCAATGTAAGACTTTGTGCTAGGTTTCAATCGAATCCTAAGATATCTCACCTCAAAGCTGTTAAAAGAATACTTAGATATCTTAAAGGTACCATATATCTAGGACTATGGTATCCAAAATCTGAGAATTTTGGGCTAATTGCTTATACTGATGCAGATTTTGCTGAGTGTAGACTAGATAGAAAAAGCACATCAGGAACATATTAATTTTTAGGACATGCCCTTGTTTCCTAGTCATCTAAGAAACAAAATTCGGTTGCACTATCAATAACCGAAGTTGAGTATATTATAGCTAGTGCATGTTGTGTACAAGTTGTGTAAATGAAAAACACCTTAGAATATTATAAAGTTCATCTTGAAAATATTCTCAATAAATGTGATAACATAAGTGCAATATGTTTAACAAAGAATCCCATTCAACACTCAAGAACAAAACATATTGATATAAGACATCACTTTATACGAGATCATGTCACCAATCATGATGTAATTATAGAGTTTATTGATACTAAACATCAACTAGCTGATATTTTTACAAAGCCTCAAAGTGAAGAACAATTTGATTTTATTAAAAGAGAATTAGGAATGTTGATGTGCCCGAATGCATGAACTCAGTTTTTCAACTTTCTTAATTCATTCACTTAATTGCTATAATGAGAATTTTACACTATTACATGCCTTAATAACATGTTAGAAATTATGTATTTTTGATACAAAAATTTCCATGATCATGAGCATGTTTTATCTTCATGATTGTCTTTGAAATTCTATAGCAAAACCATGTCCAAATTCATGAAAGTATTAAATTTCATTTTCAAATTTTTTTGATCCTAACATGATTTAGTATTTCTCATCCGGACTTAATGTAGCTTTCATAAGCATATGTCATATCGAGTTTGTTTCATATCATTGACATATGGAATCAATTAACAAATGCATCTCTTATAGATTTATCGTGTGAAAAATATATTTTCGAGAAATGGATTTGATGAAATGATTCCTTCTTATAAATTTCTTCTTGAAAAAGGAAGATCTTTTTTAACACTTGCAAGGATTTGATTCACATACATATCTTGATTCTTGCAAAAATGAAGCGTGATTTAGTCTCTTATCGATTTTAACTTCATTAAAGTAAACTCACAAATGGCTTTCCTCCTTAATGCAAAAAGATAATGATAAATAAAAAGGAAGAAGTAATGAAAGCTATCTCCATGTCATGTTTTCCTTGGGATGTTTGTATAATTGGTATCCTATCACTCATTATTAAAAAATAACATGAATCATTACCGTACTTATGCTTAAAGTTTTCTTAAATAGTTCTTCTTTTTGTTGATGACAAAGGGGGAGAAATACATGGTAAATGGATGATAGAATTGCTATGAGTGCCATATTTGAATTATGTTAAGATATCAAAAGCTTGCATTGAAATATATGATAAATTGGTGATAGAATTGCGATGATTGCCATATTTGCACTATGCCATATATAAGATATCTAGAGCTTACATAGTAATTTTATAAATTGATATCTTGTCATATGATGAAATGTTTGTTGAATCTCGTATTTTGATGATGAAACCACTTGATATATGTTTATGATTTAATCTGTGTTTTGAGTGACGCAGGCTGCTTCGATCAGGATAAGACAATTAAAACAGGAAATATCATGTTGTGTTGGAGGAACATGTCAGAAGATTGGACGTCGGGCCGGTGGATCGGTCGACGTATCGACAGAAGGCTTCGGGTCGTAGACTCGGGCATCGGGCCAAAAAGAGCGGGTATTGTGCCAAGGATAGCGGAGTTGCGGAGTCAACTGGCCGATTGGGCAATAGGCTACAGGAGAGGGCGATGCGCCGAAGAATCAGACGAAGCGTCGAGGGACCAATGACATGCCGGACAACTTGGTTAATTGCTTAGGATTAATTGTCTCGATCGAAGTTTTGCTTTACATGTGCAGGATTAACTACGATGAAAATAAGATATGCAACAGGAGTTGCGCCGGAGTCAAAACAATTATCACGTTGGGAGTTCAAGAGTTCGACGGAAGTTCGGACAATCGTCGGAGGTTCTGCGGGAACAATTCCGAGAAGTCCATGAGCTTGCCAAAGAAGCTCGTCGGAACTCGCCAAGTGGATCGTCGTAAATCCAAGAGTTTTCCGGAAGTCCATAGGAGCATCACCGAGGGTTCATCGGATGATCGACGGAAGTTCGCCGGAAGCTCGTCGGAAGAAGCGATTGACGCACCGGAGCAAGTTACAGTAAATATCTTAGAAAAAATCGTATTTAGCATAATGATTAAGTTGGAAATGGGAGGTGATCCCATTAACTTAATCTTCGGGCAATTGGGCCCTTGAAAAACCCAAATTGGGACGAATGGATCAACCCATTCGGACCTTGATTTCTCCCAGGCAGTTGAACCACCCAAGCCAGGAGGTGGCACCGCCTGGGCTAAGTCTCCGAGCGAGACTCGGCGGTACAACCGCCCCAGCCAGGAGGTGGCACCGCCTGGGCTCAATCTCCGAGCGAAACTGGGCGGTGCAACCTCCCTTGACAGAGGTGGCACCGCTTGGGCTCGGTCTTCAAGCTCTGGCTGAACGGTGCAACCACCTCAGTCAGGAGGTGGCACTGCCTGAGCTCGGTCTTCGAGCTCTGGCAGGAGGTACAACCGCCCCTGACAAGAGGTGGCACCGCCTAGAGGCTCAGTCTTTGAGCTCTACTAGGCGGTGCAACCGCTCCAGTCAAGAGGTACAACCGCCAAATCCCAGAATTCTGGGAATTGACAGTTTTGAGCTCCAAATTCAAACTGGGTTGGGGCCTATAAATACCCCACGCATTCAGCAATGAAAGGGCAACAGATATACACCGAAATCCTGATATTGTTCTGTGATTTTTAGAGCTCAAAATTGTTGTAAAGGCTAAAAGTTCTTCTCCCTCTTTTCTTCCAAGTTTTGAGCTTTAAAGAGAGGAGAGAAAATTCTGTAAGGGTTGTCTCCTAAGCCCATCAAAAGGAGTGAAACTGTAAAAGGGTGGTTGGCCTTCGCCTATTGAAGGAAGGCCTCTAGTTGACGTCGATGACCTTGTCGGTGGAGGAAGCCAAAAGTGGAGTAGGTCAAGATTGATCGAACCACTCTAAATCTCGGTTTGCATTTTCTTTGAGCATATTATCTTTACTGCAAACCTCCTCTAAAGCTTACTGCTTTCTGCAAATATACGATCGGGTTTCAAGCTTTGCACTTTCCGAATCGGCGTTTAGACGTAAAACAGTTTCATCGTACGATCATCATATTTTTGTTTGCGTTTATGTTTTGATTTCTATCTGCTTTTATATACTTGCTTAAACTGCATCTCGCTTAATCAAGTGATTTACGAATCAGCATTTAGACGTAAATCAGTTTTTTCGTACGAATATCATATTTCAGTTTGCACCTACTATCTGATCAGAATCATAACTGCAAACTGCATTTATATTTTTGCTGCATCTCGCTTAAACAAAAGTTAAAGTGATTTACGAATCGGCTTTCTTACCAAAATCACTTTTAACGAACGAACGCAGTTTTTATTTTTCGTAGAAGGTTTTCCGCTGCACTAATTCACCCCCCCCTCTTAGTGCTCTTGATCCTAACAATTGGTATCAAAGCCCGGTATTTCTCATTTCGGATTTACACCCGAGAGAAATGACTCTTCATGGCTTTCAAGAGGGCTTTTCGGTTGTTTGTCCACCGTTGTTTAACGGATTGGACTACACTTATTGGAAAACTCGAATGAGAGTTTTCTTGATTTCTATGAATTTGAATTTATGGAATATTGTTGAAAACGGTTTTCAACTTCCCTCTAAACCAATGAACGAATGGTCGGATTTGGAGAAGAAGTATTTTTCTTTAAACGCAAAGGCTATGAATGCCTTATTTTGCGCTTTGGACAAAAATGAGTTCAATCGGATTTCTACGTGCGAAACGGCTTTTGACATTTGGCGAACACTTGAAATCACGCACGAGGGAACTAGTAGAGTCAAAGACTCGAAAGTTAACATTTTATTATATGATTTTGAGCTTTTTCGAATGCAACCAAGCGAGACTATAGGCGACATGTACACCCATTTCACGGATGTCGTCAATAGTTTAAGAGCTCTTGGAAAATGTTTTTCGGATTTTGAACTCGTAAACAAGATTTTGCGTTCTCTTTCTAAGAAGTGGGATTCAAAAGTAATTACAATACAAGAATCTAAAAACCTAAACAACCTACCACTTGAAGAACTAATTGGTTCGTTGATGTCATATGAAATGGTGCACAATGCACATGATGAACATGATGAACAAAATCACCTTCCAAAGAAAAGGAAGGATTTGAAACTCCGAACAAATGAATACCACTTGAGCGATGATTCAAGTGATGAGAACAATGATGAACTTGAACTTCAAACACAAAATCTTCATAAGTTTATTAAACAAAAATCTAAAATAAACAATAAACTTGAACGAAGGAATAGGCCAAAGAAGAAGAACACAAAGTGGGATGAATCGAGCTCCTCCAAAGATGAGGAGAAAATCAAGAAAGGCGAGGTGGCAAACTACGCCTTAACCACTTTCAATGATGAGGTAATCGAAATCCCCCTAATTTATTTTGAAATTACTTGATGCTTTCATGATGTTTTTTCTTTTTTAGTTTAGAATTAATGTTTAAAAAAAAATATATGATCATGCTAGTAATTTCGAAAATGATAATATTACATATTTTACGATAAACAAACAAAATGATTTTGATTGAAAATATGAAATCATGGTTAAGAAGTAATAATGTGTATCATGTTGATGTCCATTGTTATTTCTCGATTTAGTGTATATTAAATCATATTTAATTTGAAGTTATGATTAATGAGTACATATTTTTGAAATTATGTATGATGATTCTTGATAATTATGGATTATCGATTTTCATGATAATAACAGTGGCTTTAAAAATTGATGCATGTTTTCATGCTAACATGAAATCGATCACTTAAGATGAAACACTTAAAAAAAGGGGGAAAATATATTATCAATGAAATCATGAATCTATTTATGTTATAAATTTTGTGAGCCACAAAAATGATTTTGATGATTTAAATTTGAAATGAGTTTTATCAAAATCATGATCATGATTTGTCAAATTGAATGAATTGAAAATGAATGATGATTTTTCTCTTGAATGATTGTGACATGTATTCCTTTTATTCATGATATGATTCTTTGTATTCTTTTTTTTTTTGGTAAGTATATGATTCTTTGTATTCATGAAAGGTTTATCTCATCACCCAATTATTTTCTTCTTGATATTCCTTATGTGATGATATGAATACATGAAATATTCATTAATTTATTTTGATGTATACAAATGAAAAGTTATGATCATGCATGGTAGGATATAATTTAACAAAATTGATACCATCATGATATGAAACATTTATGATTTGCAATAATGCACGCAATACTTGAGCTTTTTAATTATGATGTGATGTATTGCATATGATGTGAATTATGATTTAAAATGCTATGAGTTGTTGCTAAAATGAAGTATTATAAATGTTGATTTAATGTCATGAATGCTCTAAATGATGAATGTTTGGTATCATGATCAAAATGAAGTGATAAATACTTAAAAAATATTGATTTCATGTTCGGTATCATGAACACTTTATTATCATACATGAAAATAGTGATAAATACTTTGAAAATAAATGTTTGTATCATGTTAGATGGTTTGACATATTGTGCATGATAAGCTATAAAGATGATTGAAACAATGATTGAAATAATAGGAATGATGATTTGGAATCATATAATAATGATTTTATATGTTTTAAAAATATATATGATGATAATGATGCATGCATGATAAATTAATTGTTTTGACATTCAAGACTTGAATTTTCATCAATGCTATTTACCTTTGTCATAATTTAGAAATTAACATGAAGGGTCTTCCCTTCTTTTTGACAATGACAAAGGGGGAGCAAAACATGCTTGAAAGCTAATTTGCTAGCTCATATAATTACAAAAAAAAAGAGAAAGAAAATAATTACACTTCTAAAAAAAAAAGGAATTGCTATCTTGAACATCACCAAGAAGTGCTATTTTGCAAATCTCAAGATGCACAAATGCAAACATGCAAAATTTATAATTTTGCACATCATTAAAATTTATGATGCTTTGGTGATTATGTATGTTCTAAAATGTTATAAGATTCACTAGCTTGCATGATGTAGAACTTGCTATATTGAACATCACCAAGGAATGATATCTTGCAGAAGCAAAAAGTTAACTTGCACATCTATCAAAACTTATATTTCAAGAAGCAAGAGTTGCTTTTTTGAACATCTCAAAATTACTAGCTTGCATTTCTTAAAATTGTAAACTTGCCATCGTACTACCATGATGATGAGCATGCCTTATCTTCATGATTGTATTTGAAAAACTATGGCAAAAATACGTCCGAATGATTGAACATGTTAAAATTATTTTTTGAACTTTCTTGATTGAATGATCAAATCACTTGATTGCCATAATGATTTTACACAATTACATGTTGGAAATTATGTGCTTGAATACAAAATTTCCATGATAACAAGCATGCTTTACCTTCATGATTGTAATTGAATATCTATAGCAAAACCTTGTCCGAATGGAAGAAAGAGTCAAATTTCATTTTCGGATTCTCTTGATCCTAACAATCAGATTTTCTCAATACATTACTCTCTTCCGAACTTAACAAGCATATGTCATATCAAGTTTAGTACATATCATTGATTTTTGACATATGTAATCAACTAGCAAATACATCTCTCATACACATATCATGTGAAAAATATTTTTTTGAGAAATGGATTTGATGAATATGGATGAAAGTGTTTTTACTTGCAAGGATTTGTTTCACATACATATCTTGATCTTTGTAAAAATGAAAAATGATGTAATCTCTCATCGATTTTAAATTCACTCGAAGTAAACTCACAAATAGCATGTATCACAAATAGTCTTCCTCCTTCATGCAAAAAGATAATAACAGATAAAAAAAAAAAAGGAAGAAGTTTTCAAAGCCATCTCCATGTCATGTTTTCCTTGAGATGTTTGTATAATTGATATCCTATCACTCACTATTGGAAAATGACAGGAACCTAGTTATGACATGAATAATTACAAGCACTTATGCTTAAAATTTGCTTATATCGTTCTCCTTTTTGTTGATGACAAAGGGGGAGAAATATATGAATTGATGCTATGAACACTAATGCTATGATTATGCTATGCTTGCATCATTAAGAGATATATGAATTGATTGCCATATTTGCAATGCTTGCATCATCAAGAGATATATGAATTGATGCTATGATTGCCAAATTTGCATTATGCCATGTTTGCATCATGCATTAAGATATCAAGAACTTGTATCGTAATTTTACGCGTTGATATCTTACCATGTGATGAAATGCTACAATTGATAAACACTTGAAATGTTTGCGTTATGATATCAAAAGCTTAAATCACAATTTTACATGTTGATATTTGATAATAGCAAACTTGCATGATGATAAAACTTGATATTATGTTTTTCATGCAATGAATTGAACCAATATCACAAACACTTGATTGTGGTACTTCTCCTTTTTGTTGATGACAATGGGGGAGAAGTATGTTGATGACATGACATGTTATGCATAAGTTTATGCATAAGTTTATGATGACATGTTGCTTGGACTTTTGAATCCAAGAGTTTCTATCAATATGGCATATTGATAGGGGGAGTTTGTTTAAACTCCGGGAGTTAAAGGTTAACTCCGTCATCAAGTAGTTGTCATCATAAAAAAGGGGGAGATTGTTGAATCTCGTATTTTGATGATGAAACCACTTGATATATGTTTATGATTTAATCTGTGTTTTGAGTGATGTAGGCTGCTTCGATCAGGATGAGACAATTAAAACAGAAAAAATCATGTTGTGTCGGAGGAACATGTCAGAAGATTGGACGTCGGGCCGGTGGATCAATCGACGTATCGACAGAAGGCTTTGGGTCGTGGACTCGGGCATCGGGCCAAGAAGAGCGGGTATTGTGCCAAGGATATCGAAGTTACGGAGTCAACTGGCTGATTGGGCAATAGGCCGCAGGAGAGGACGATGCGCCGAAGAATTGGACGAAGCGTCGAGGGACCAATGATATGCCGGACAACTTGGTTAATGTTGAATCTCGTATTTTGATGATGAAACCACTTGACATGTGTTTATAATTTAAACTATATTTTGAGTGATGCAGATCTACTCGATCAAGATTAGACAAGTTAACGCAGGAAGAATTGACGTTGCGTTGGAGGAGATCACGTCAGGTTATTGGACGGCAGAAGGCTTCGGACGTCGGGCATCAGGCCAAGGAGAGCGGAATTGCGCCAAGGATATCAGGGTTGCGGAGGTCAACCGCCGATTGGGCAACAAGCCGCAAGAGAGGACGATGTGCTGAAGAATCGGATGAAGCGCCAACCAATGACGTGCCGGGCAACAGAATGTCAATTCGCGTTGTAATAATTGTCTAGATCGGAGTAGAGTTTTTTCTTGTGTGTGCAGGATTAACTATGATAACGATGAAGATATAAAGCAAAACAAAGTGTCGGAGTCAAGCGCGAAGGATTTGTTGCGAGTTCGAGAGTTCAACGGAAGTCCAAAGGTTCGTCGGGAATGCTGCCGGAACTAGCCAAGAATAAGTAGGGAGCTTGCCGAAGGGTTTTTCAGAAGCTAACCGGAAGGTTCGTTGGAAGTTTGCGGAGCTCGCCGAGATCAAATCGTGAAGTCTAGGAGCTTGCCAGGAGTCCGTAGAATTGTTTCCGAGAGTTTATCGGAAGACCATCGGAAGTTCGTCGGAAGCTCGCCGGAAGAAGTCTTGACTTACGGACTTTGTAATAGCATAGAAAATATCTTTAAATTTGTAGTTAGCACGTTAATTAGGGTTATGATTAAGTGTTAATCCTATAACCCAATTAGGGCCCAATTGGGCCCGTGTTCGGACTGGTTTGGGTCAAGTTTGGAGCCTAACCAGTGAGCTGAATTGGCCTAAGCGGTGGCACCGCCTAGACTGGGCGGTGGCACCGCCAGTCCACTATCAATGTCAGACAATGACAGGCGGTGGCACCGCCAGCCTCGGAAACCAAAGAGAATTCAAATTTTGGAGCCCAAATTTGAATCCTCTTGAGGTCTATAAATACCCCTCATTTCTTAGCAGAGAATACAACCTTTTGAGAAGCTAGAAGTTGAGAAAAGCTTTAGGAAAAGTCTTGTTTTCAATAGCTTGAGTGTTCACCTCCTTTCTTTTCATTGAAATCTTTGTAAAAGGGTGAACCACTTGTAAGAGGTTGTAAGAGGGGTGTAAGAAGGCGGTTGATCTTTGCCTAGTAAAGGAAGATCATTAGTGGATGCCGGTGGCCCCGACGGAAGAGGAATCGGAGGAGTGGATGTAGGTCACGATTGACCGAACCACTATAAACTACCATCTTCTCTGGTTTGCATTTTGTTCTTGCCATTTATATACTGCAAACTAATTTACTTAGTCACTACGCTTCCATACGCTTCTAAGTTATTAAGCTTTTCAAGTTCGGTTTTTTATCGTACGAAAGATTTTGTCAAAACCGACTTTTTAATCCGCTGCACTAATTCACCCCCCCCCCCTCTTAGTGCTGCTCCGATCCTAACAATTGGTATCAGAGCCCTATATTTCACATTTCGGATTTACACCCGAGAGAAATGGCTATTCATGGCTTTCAAGAGGGTTTATCGGTTTTTTGTCCACCGTTGTTTAACGGATTGGACTACACTTATTGGAAAACTCGAATGAGAGTTTTCTTGATTTCTATGAATTTGGATTTATGGAATATCATTGAAAACGGTTTTCAACTTCCCTCTAAACCGATGAATGAATGGTCGGATTTGGAGAAGAAGTATTTTTCTTTAAACGCAAAGGCTATGAATGCCTTATTTTGTGCTTTGGATAAAAATGAGTTCAATCAGATTTCAACGTGCGAAACGACTTTTGATATTTGGCGAACACTTGAAATCACGCACGAGGGAACTAGTAGAGTCAAAGACTCGAAAGTTAATATTTTATTGCATGATTTTGAGCTTTTTCGAATGTAACAAAGTGAGACTATAGGCGACATGTATACCCGTTTCACGGATGTCGTCAATAATCTAAGAGTTCTTGGTAAATCATTTTCGAATTTTGATCTCGTAAGCAAGATCTTAAGATCCCTTCCAAAAAGGTGGGATCCTAAAATAACCGCAATACAAGAAACAAAATATTTAAATATTTTTCCCCTTGAAGAACTTATGGGCTCATTGATGACATATGAAATGGTGCGCAATGCACATGATGAACACAATGAACACTTGAACCACCTTCCAAAGAATAGGAAGGATTTGGAACTCCGGATAAATGAATACCATTTGAGTGATGACTCAAGTGATTAGGACAATGATGAACTTGAACTTCGAACACTAAATCTTAATAAGTTTATTAAACAAAAATCTAAAATAAACAATGAACTTGAATGGAGGAAGAGGCCAAAGAAAAGGAAGGCACCCAAGGATGAATCAAGAACTTCCAAAGGTGAAACGGCGAATTGGGCTTTGACGAGCTTCGACTACAAGGTAAGTAACTCAACTCTCTTGAATTATTTTGAAATTACATAATACTTTTCCTGAGTTATTTTTAATTTAATTTAGGATTAATTATATGAAAATAAAAAATTAGAAATCATGCTTATCGTTCTAGTAATTTTAAAAATAATCATGAAAATTGTATGTTTATGATAAACAAAATGATCTTGATTAAAAATGCCTTATGAAATGTGATATCATGCCTAATAAATTTATTTTTGAAGCTATGCATGATGATGATGAGTTTTGGGTAATTTATAGTTTATTGATTATTGATGATTTCCATAATGATCTTTTACGATTTATGGATTATTGATTTTTATCATAATGAAAGTGCCTTATTAATCTTTATTGTAATAAATCTTACACTTTTGGTTTTAAACATGATACATATTTTTATTTGGTATAAGTGAAATAAAATCATATGAATTGAAACAACTAAAAAGAGGAAAATATTTTTTCCTTAAAAAATTATTTTTCTCTATCCTATTGATCTTGATGTTTATTATGATAAATCTATGTATACCATTTTGAATCTCTTGAAAGTAATGTTGAGATTTTGATGAATTTGACGATTTGAATTTAAATGAGATTGTATTCAAATTATGATCTTGATTTCTTGAATTTACTACTTGAGATTTTTTTTAATCAGAATCTCTTCTTTGTACACCTACAATTTTTGTTATTTATAAAAAGAAGTGATTTGATAAAATGAATCATGTCTTTTGTAATTCAAGAGGTCTTATCCTTCATGACATGATGCCATTGGATTTATGGCATGTATGCCTTGAAATAATTGAAATATTATGCACTATTTTGTTCTTCACTTATTCTTTCTTGTTTATAATGATAAAATGGGAAAAAGTTATGATCATGCATGGCATGATGCAATTTGACAGATTAATACCATGATGATTTGAAATGTTTATGATTTACAATAATGCATACAATACTTGTGCTTTCTAATTATGATGTGATGTATTACATATGATGTAAATCATGATTTAAAATACTATGAGTTGTTGCTAAAATGATGTATTATAAATATTGATTTAATGTTTTGTATCATGAATACTCTAAATGATGAATGTTTGGTATCATGATCAAAATGTTGATAAATAGTTAAAAATTTTAGTATCATGTATGATATCCTCATAATGTTGATCGATTTATTCAATATCGTGCATGAATGAATATAAGATTTTTAAAAATGTGCATATTCTAATTTGAAAATATGATGATGCACAAATAAGATTTATACTTACCTTTGTCATAATTGATGTAAAGGGTCTTCCCTTCTTTTTGACAATGACAAAGGGGGAGATAGCTAGCTTGCACAAGTCAAGAAGATGTAAAAACTTGATTGCTAGCTTGCCTATCTTAAGTAGCAAAGATTGCTAACTTGCTTATTTAAAGAAGCAAAAGTTGTCTTCTTGAACATCACTATCTTGCCTATCTCAAGAAGCAAGACTTGTAACCTGCACATTACAATAGGAAGCAAGAATCGATAGCTTACACACTTCAACTTATATTTGCTTTCGAGATTTTTGCTAGCTTGTATGTGGCAAAACTTGCTCACTTTTTCAAACACTTTGCTAGCTTGCACTTTGTAAAGGAAGTGAAAAATAGCACTTCTCAAAAGAGAAGAAAGAACTTACTATCTTGAACATCACAAAAATTGCTACCTTGCATGATGTAAAATTTACTAAGATCACTATCTCAAAAGAGTTGCTATCTCAAAAGAAGCAAATGTGCTATCTTGCCTATCTCAAAATACAAAACATGCTAACTTGTTACGGAAGCAAAATTGCTAGCTCAAACATTGCAAAGGAAGCAAAAATTTGCTAGCTTGCAACTTGCATATCATGAAAATTGCTAGCTTGTAGTCTAAAGAGAAGCAATTAGTTGTTATCTCAAGAAAAGCAAATATGCTAAACTTACACATCTTTAATTGCTAGATGATAAAATTTGATACTATGTTTTTCATGCAATGTATGGAACTTTTTATCTCTAAACACATAAGAGTAGGAACTTCTCCTTTTTGTTGACGACAAAGGGGGAGAAGTATGATGACATGACATGTTATGCATAAGTTTATGATGATATGTTGCTTGGATTCTTGAATCCAAGAGTTTCTATCAATAAGGCATATTGATAGGGGGAGTTTGTTTAAACTCTGAGAGTTAAGGTTAACTCCGTCATCAAGTGGTTGTCATCATCAAAAAGGGGGAGATTGTTGAATCTCATATTTTGATGATGAAACCACTTGACATGTGTTTATAATTTAAACTGCATTTTGAGTGATGCAGGTCTACTCGATCAGGATTAGACAAATTAACGCAGGAAGAATTGACGTTGCACCGGAGGAGATCACGTCAGGGTATTGGACGGCAGAAGGCTTCGGACGTCGGGCATCGGGCCAAGGAGAGCGGAATTGCACCAAGGATATCGGGGTTGTGGAGGTCAACCACCGATTGGGCAACAAGTTGCAAGAGAGGACGATGTGCTGAAGAATCGGATGAAGCGCCAACCAATGACGTGCCGGGCAACAGAATGTCAATTCGCGTTGTAATAATTGTCTAGATTGGAGTAGAGTTTTTGCTTGTGTGTGCAGGATTAACTATGATAACGATGAAGACATAAAGTGAAACAAAGTGTCGGAGTCAAGCGCGAAGGATTTGTTGCGAGTTCAAAAGTTCGACGGAAGTCCGAAGCTTCGTCGGGAATGCTGCCGGAACTAGCCAAGAATAAGTAGGGAGCTTGCCGAAGGGTTTTTTGGAAGCTAACCAGAAGGTTCGTTGGAAGTTCGCAGAGCTCGCCGAGAAAGATCGGAGTTTGCCGAAGAAGCTCGTTGGAACTCGCCAAGATCAAATCGTGAAGTCTAGGAGCTTGCCGGGAGTCCGCAGAATGGTTTCCGAGAGTTTATCGGAAGACCATCGGAAGTTCGTCGGAAGCTCGCCGGAAGAAGTCTTGACTTACGGACTTTGTAATAGCTTAGAAAATGTCTTTAAATTTGTATTTAGCATATTAATTAGTGTTAGGATTAGGTGTTAATCCTATAACCCAAGTAGGGGCCAATTGGGCCCGAGTTCGGACTGGTTTGGGTCAAGTTTGGAGCCCAACCAGTGAGCTGAATTGGCCTAGGCGGTGGCACCGCCCAGCACCCGAGAGCTGGGCGGTGGCACCGCCAATCCACTGTCAGTGTCAGACACTGACAGGCGGTGGCACCGCCGTCCTCGGAAACCAAAGAGAATTCAAATTTTGGAGCCCAAATTTGAATCCTCTTAAGGCCTATAAATACCCCTCATTTCTCAGCAGAGAATACAACCTTTTGAGAAGCTAGAAGTTGAGAAAAGCTTTAGGAAAAGTCTTGTTTTCAATAGCTTGAGTGTTCACCTCCTTTCTTTTCATTGAAATCTTTGTAAAAGGGTGAACCACTTGTAAGAGGTTGTAAGAGGGGTGTAAGAAGGAGGTTGATCTTCGCCTAGTAAAAGAAGATCATTAGTGGATGCCGGTGGCCTCGACGGAAGAGGAATCGGAGGAGTGGATGTAGGTCACGATTGACCGAACCACTATAAACTACCGTATTCTCTTGTTTGCATTTTGTTCTTGCCATTTACATACTGCAAACTACTTAGTCACTACGCTTCCATATGCTTCTAAGTTATTAAGCTTTTTAAGGTTGGTTTTTTATTGTACGAAAGATTTTGTGAAAATTGACGTTTTAATCCGTTGCACTAATTCACCCCCCTCCCTCTTAGTGCCGCTCCGATCCTAACAGTTAATTGCTTAGGATTAATTGTCTCGATTGAAGTTTTGTTTTACATGTGCAGGATTAACTACGATTAAAATAAGATATGCAATAGGAGTTGTGCCGGAGTAAAGACAATGATCACGTTTGGAGTTCGAGAGTTCGACGGAAGTTCGGACAGTCGTCGGAGGTTCTGCGGGAACAAATCCGAGAAGTCCATGAGCTTGCCAAAGAAGCTCGTCGAAACTCGCCAAGTGGATCGTCGCAAGTCCAGGAGTTTTCCGAAAGTCTGCAGGAGCATCACCAAGGGTTCATCGGATGATCGACGGAAGTTCGCCGGAAGCTCGCCGGAAGAAGCGATTGACGCACCGGAGCAAGTTGCAATAAATATCTTAGGAAAAATCATAGTTAGCACAATGATTAAGTTGGAAATGGGAGGTGATCCCATTAAATTAATCTTGGGGCAATTGGGCCCCTGAAAAACCCAAATTGGACCGAATGGATCAACCCATTCGGACCCTGATTTCTGCCAAGCGGTTGAACCGCCCAAGCCAGGAGGTGGCACCGCCTGGGCTAAGTCTTCGAGCGAGATTGGGCGGTATAACCACCCCAGCCAGGAGGTGGCACCGCCTGGGCTCAGTCTCCGAGCGAGACTGGGCGGTGCAACCTCGCTTGACAGAGGTGGCACCGCCTGGGCTCGGTCTCCGAGCTCTGGCTGAGCGGTGCAACCGCCTCAGTCAAGAGGTGGCACCGCCTGAGCTCGGTCTTCGAGCTCTGGCAGGAGGTGCAACCGCCCCTGATAGGAGGTGGCACCGCCCAGAGGCTCAGTCTTCGAGCTATGCCAGGCGGTGCAACCGCTCCAGTCAGGAGGTGTAACCGCCAGATCCCAGAATTCCGGGAATTGACAGTTTTGAGCTCCAAATTCAAACTAGGTTGGGGCCTATAAATACCCCACCCATTTAGCACTGAAAGGGCAACAGATATACATCGAAATCCTAATCTTGTTCTGTGATTTTTAGAGTTCAAAATTATTGTAAAGGCCAAAAGTTCTTCTCCCTCTTTTCTTCCATGTTCTGAGCTTTAAAGAGAGGAGAGAAAATTCTTAAGGGTTGTCTCCTAAGCCCGTCAAAAGGAGTGAAACTATAAAAGGGTGGTTGGCCTTCGCCTATTGAAGGAAGGCCTCTAGTTGACGTCGGTGACCTCGTCGGTGGAGGAAGCCAAAAGTGGAGTAGGTCAAGATTGACCGAACCACTCTAAATCTCGGTTTGCATTTACTTTGAGCATATTATCTTTACTGCAAACCTCCTCTAACGCTTATTGCTTTCTGCATATATACGATCGGGTTTCAAGCTTTGCACTTTCCGAATCGGCATTTAGACATAAAATAGTTTCATCGTACGATCATCATATTTCTGTTTGCGTTTACGTTTTGATTTCTATCTGCCTTGATATCCTTGCTTAAACTGCATCTCGCTTAATCAAGTGATTTACGAATCAGCATTTAGACATAAATCAGTTTTTTTGTACGAATATCATATTTCAGTTTGCGCCTACTATCTGATCAGAATCATAACTGCAAACTACATTTATATCTTTCCTACATCTCGCTTAAACAAAAGTTAAAGTGATTTACGAATCGGCTTTCTTACCAAAATCACTTTTAACGAACGAACGCAGTTTTTATTTTTCGTAGAAGGTTTTCCGCTGCACTAATTCACCCCCCCCTCTTAGTGCTCTTGATCCTAACAATGTTATGATTGCTAAACTCTTGAAATGTTTGCATTATGTTAAGATATCAAGAACTTACATTGTAATTTTACTTATTGATATCTTACCATTGTTAGGATCAAGAGCACTAAGAGGGGGTGGGGGGGGAATTAGTGCAGCGGAAAACCTTAAGCGATTAAAATCAAAAACCGCTTTCGTTCTATAGAAGTGATTTTGGTAAGAAAGTCGATTCGTAAATTACTTCAACATTTGACTAGGAGAAATGCAGCAAAGATATGAACGTAGTTTGCAGTTATAATAGAAATCAGAATATAAGCGCAAACTGAAATATGACGTTCGTACGATAAAACTGATTTGCGTTTTAAATCCCGATTCGGAAAGCACTGAACTTTGAAACACATTCGTAAAAACACAGAAGGCAATAAGCTATTGAGGAGGTTTGCAGTAAAGATAAGATGCTCAAAGTAAATGCAAACTGAGATTTAGAGTGGTTCGGTCAATCTTGACCTACCCCACTTTTGGCTTCCTCCACCGACGAGGTCACCGACGTCAACTAGAGGCCTTCCTTCAATAGGCGAAGGCCAACCACCCTTTTACAGTTTCACTCCTTTTGACGGGCTTAGGAGACAACCCTTACAGAATTTTCTCTCCTCTCTTTACAACTCAGAACTTGGAAGAACAGAGGGAGAAGTACTTTTAGCCTTTACAACAATTTTGAGCTCTAAGAATCACAGAAAAGGATCAAGATTTCGGTGTAAGTTCATACCCTTTCAGTGCTGAATGGGTAGGGTATTTATAGGCCCCAACCCAGTTCAAATTTGGAGCTTAAAACTGTCAATTCTCGGAATTCCGGGATCAGGCGGTTGCACCTCCTGATTGGAGCGGTTGCACCGCTTGGCAGAGCTCGAAGACTGAGCCTCTAGGCGGTGCTACCTCCTGTTAGGGGCGGTTGCACCTCCTGCCAGAGCTCGAAGACCAAGCTCAGGCGGTTGCACCTCCTGACTGAGGCGGTTGCACCGCTTGGCAGAGCTCGAAGACTGAGCTCAGGCAGTGCCACCTCCTGTCAGGGGAGGTTGCACCGCCCAGTCTTGCTCGGAGACTGAGCCCCAGGCGGTGCCATCGCCTGGCTGGAGCGGTTGCACCTCCCAATCTCGCTCAGAGACTAAGCCCAGGCGGTGCAACCTCCTGCCTTGGGCGGTTCAACCGCCTGGCAGAAATCAGGGTCCGAATGGGTTGAACCATTCGGCCCAATTTGGGTCTTTCAGGGGCCCAATTGCCCCAATATTAAGTTAATGTGATCACCTCCCATTTCCAACTTAATCAATATGCTAACTACGATTTTTCCTAAGACATTTACTGCAACTTGCTCTAGTGCGTCTATCGCTTCTTCCGGCGAGCTTCCGGCGAACTTCCGTCGATCATCCGATGAACCCTCGGTGATACTCCTGCGGACTTCCGGCAAACTCCTAGACTTGTGACAATCCACTTGGTGAGTTCCGATGAGTTTCTTTGGCAAGCTTATGGACTTCTCGGATTTGTTCCCGCAGAACCTCCGACGACTGTCCGAACTTTCGTCGAACTCTCGAACTCCCAACGTGATCATTGTCTTGACTCCGGCATAACTCCTGTTGAATATCTTATTTTCATCATAGTTAATCCTGCACCCTTAAAACAAAACTTCGATCGAGACAATTAATCCTAAGCAATTAATCAAGTTGTCCGGCATGTCATTGGTCCCTCGACGCTTCGTCTGATTCTTCGGCGCATCGTCCTCTCCTGCAGCCTATCGCCCAATCGACTAGTTGACTCCGCAACTCCGATATCCTTGGCACAATACCTGCTCTTCTTGGCCCGATGCCCGAGTCCACGACCCGAAGCCTTCTGTCGATACGTCGACCGATCCACCGGCCCGACGTCCAATCTTCTAACATGTTCCTCCGGCACAACTTTATTTTCCTGCTTTAATTTTCTCATCCTGATCGAAGCATCCTGCGTCACTCAAAACACAGATTAAATCATAAATATATATCAAGTGGTTTCATCATCAAAATACGAGATTCAACAATCTCCCCCTTTTTTATGATGACAACTACTTGATGACAGAGTTAACCTTAACTCCCGGAGTTTAAACAAACTCCCCCTATCAATATGTCATATTGATAGAAACTCTTGGATTTAAAAGTCCAAGCAACATATCATCATAAACTTATGCATAACATTTCATGTCATCAACATACTTCTCCCCCATTGTCATCAACAAAAAGGAGAAGTACCACAATCAAGTGTTTGTGATATTAGTTTAACTTATTGCATGAAAAATATAATATCAAGTTTTATCATCGTGCAAGTTTGCTATTATCAAATATCAACATGTAAAATTGCGATGTAAGCTTTTGATATCATAACGCAAACATTTCAAGTGTTTATCAATTGTAGCATTTCATCACATGGTAAGATATCAACGCGTAAAATTACGATACAAGTTCTTGATATCTTAATGCATGATGCAAACATGGCATAATATAAGTTTGGCAATCATAGCATCAATTCATATATCTCTTTGATGATGCAAGCATTGCAAATATGGCAATCATATCAATTCATATATCTCTTGATGATGCAAGCATTGTAAATATGGTTCATAGCATCAATTCATATATTTCTCCCCCTTTGTCATCAACAAAACGGAGAACGATATAAGCAAATTTTAAGTATAAGTGGTTGTAATTATTCATGTCATAACTAGGTTCATGTCATTTTCCAACAGTGAGTGATAGGATATCAATTATACAAACATCTCAAGGAAAACATGACATGGAGATAGCTTTGAAAACTTCTTCTTTTTTTATCTGTTATTATCTTTTTGCATGATGGAGGAAGACTATTTGTGATACATGCTATTTGTGAGTTTACTTCGAGTGAAGTTAGAATCGATGAGAGATTAAATCATGCTTCATTTTTACAAGGATCAAGATATGTATGTGAAACAAATCCTTGCAAGTAAAAACACTTTCATCCATATTCATCAAATCCATTTCTCCAAAAAATATTTTTCACATAATATGTTTATGAGAGATGTATTTGATAGTTGATTACATATGTCAAAAATCAATGATATGAACTAAACTTGATATGACATATGCTTGTTAAGTTCGGAAGAGAGTAAACTTGATATGTTAGGATCAAGAGAATCCGAAAATGAAATTTGACTCATTCTTGCATTCGGACAAGGTTTTACTATAGATATTCAATTACAATCATGAAGGTAAAGCATGCTTGTTATCATGGAAGTTTTGTATTCAAGCACATAATTTCCAACATGTAAATGTGTAAAATCATTATGCCAATCAAGTGATTTGATCATTTAATCAAAAAAGTTCAAAAAATAATTTTAACACGTTCAATCATTAGGACGTATTTTTGCCATAGTTTTTCAAATACAATCATGAAGATAAGGCATGCTCATCATCATGGTAGTACGATGGCAAGTTTACAATTTTAAGACACGCAAGCTAGTAATTTTGAGATGTTCAAGAAAGCAACTCTTGCTTCTTGAAATATAAGTTTTGCTACATGTGCAAGTTAACTTTTTGCTTATGCAAGATATCATTTCTTGGTGATGTTCAATATAGCAAGTTCTACATCATGTAAGCTAGTGAATCTTATAACATTTTAGAACATGCATGATCACCAAAGCATCATAAATTTTAATGATGTGCAAAATTACAAATTTTGCATGTTTGCATTTGTGCATCTTGAGATTTGTAAGATAGCACTTCATGGTGATGTTCAAGATAGCAATTCCTTTTCTTTTGAGAAGTGTAATTATTTTCTTTCTCCTTTGTTTTGAATTATATGAGCTAGCAAATTAGCTTTCAAGCTTGTTTTGCTCCCCCTTTGTCATTGTCAAAAAGAAGGGAAGACCCTTTACGTTAATTTCTATATGACAAAGGTAAATAGCATTGATGAAAATTCAAGTCTTGAATGTCAAAACAATTAATTTATCATGAATATTTCATCATTGCATGCATCATTATCATCATATATATTTTCAAAACATATAAACTTATTATTATATGATTCCAAATCATCATTCCTATTATTTCAATCATTGTTTCAATCATCTTTATAGCTTACCATGCACAATATGTCAAACCATCTAACATGATACAAACATTTATTTTCAAAGTATTTATCACTATTTTCATGTATGATAATAAAGTGTTCATGATACCGAACATTCATCATTTAGAGCATTCATGACATTAAATCAACATTTATAATACTTCATTTTAGCAACAACTCATAGCATTTTAAATCATGATTCACATCATATGCAATACATCACATCATAATTAAAAAGCTCAAGTATTGCGTGCATCATTGCAAATCATAAATGTTTCATATCATGATGGTATCAATTTTGTTAAATTATATCCTACCATGCATGATCATAACTTTTCATTTGTATACATCAAAATAAATTAATGAATATTTCATGTATTCATATCATCACATAAGGAATATCAAGAAGAAAATAATTGGGTGATGAGATAAACCTTTCATGAATACAAAGAATCATATACTTACCAAAAAAAAAAAGAATACAAAGAATCATATCATGAATACAAGGAATACAGGTCACAATCATTCAAGAGAAAAATCATCATTCATTTTCAATTCATTCAATTTGACAAATCATGATCATGATTTTGATAAAACTCATTTCAAATTTAAATCATCAAAATCATTTTTGTGGCTCACAAAATTTATAACATAAATAGATTCATGATTTCATTGATAATATATTTTTCCCCCTTTTTTTAAGTGTTTCATCTTAAGTGATCGATTTCATGTTAGCATGCCTTTTCATTTATGTCAAATCAAAACATGCATCAATTTTTAAAGCCACTGTTATTATCATAAAAATCGATAATCCATAATTATCAAGAATCATCATACATAATTTCAAAAATATGTACTCATTAATCATAACTTCAAATTAAATATGATTTAATATACTCAAAATCGAGAAATAACAATGGACATCAACATGATACACATTATTACTTCTTAACCATGATTTCATATTTTCAATCAAAATCATTTTTTTGTTTATCATAAAATATGTAATATTATCATTTTCAAAATTTCTCGCATGATCATAATATTTTTTTTTTAAACATTAATTCTAAACTAAAAAAGAAAATACATCATGAGAGCATCGAGTAATTTCAAAATAATTCAAGAGAGTTGAGTTACTTACCTTGTAGTCGAACCCCGTCAAAGCCCAATTCGCCGTTTCACCTTTGGAAGTTCATGATTCACCCTTGGTTGCCATCCTCTTCTTTGGCCTCTTCCTTCGTTCAAGTTCATTGTCTATTTTTTATTTTTGTTTAATAAACTTATTAAGATTTAGTGTTCGAAATTCAAGTTCATCATTGTCCTCATCACTTGAGTCATCGCTCAAGTGGTATTCATTTGTCCGGAGTTCCAAATCCTTCCTGTTCTTTGGAAGGTGACTTTGTTCATCATGTGCATTGTGCACTATTTCATATGTCATCAACGAACCAATTAGTTCTTCAAGTGGTAAGTTGTTTAGGTTTTTAGCTTCTTGTATTGTAGTTACTTTTGAATCCCACTTCTTAGAAAGAGAACGCAAAATCTTGTTTACGAGTTCAAAATCCGAAAAACATTTTCCAAGAGCTCTTAAACTATTGACGACATCCGTGAAACGGGTGTACATGTCGCCTATAGTCTCGCTTGGTTGCATTCGAAAAATCTCAAAATCATGCAATAAAATGTTAACTTTCGAGTATTTGACTCTACTAGTTCCCTCGTGCGTGATTTCAAGTGTTCGCCAAATGTCAAAAGTCATTTCGCACGTAGAAATCCGATTGAACTCATTTTTGTCCAAAGCGCAAAATAAGGCATTCATAGCCTTTGCGTTTAAAGAAAAATACTTCTTCTCCAAATCCGACCATTCGTTCATCAGTTTAGAGGGAAGTTGAAAATCATTTTCAACAATATTCCATAAATCCAAATTCATAGAAATCAAGAAAACTCTCATTCGAGTTTTCCAATAAGTGTAGTCCAATCCGTTAAACAACGGTGGACAAAAAACCGATAAGCCTTCTTGAAAGCCATGAAGAGCCATTTCTCTCGGGTGTAAATCCGAAATGAGAAATACTGGGCTCTGATACCAATTGTTAGGATTAAGAGCACTAAGAGGGGGGGGGTGAATTAGTGCAGCGGAAAACCTTCAGCGATTAAAATCGAAAACTACTTTCGTTCGATAAAAGTGATTTTGGTAAGAATGTCGATTCGTAAATCACTTCAACTTTTGACTAGGAGAGATGCAGCAAATATATCAACGCAGTTTGCAGTTATGATGGAAATCAGAATATAAGCGCAAACTGAAATACGACGTTCGTACGATAAAACTAATTTGCGTTTTAAATCCCGATTCGGAAAGCACTGAACTTTGAAGCACGTTCGTAAAAACACAGAAGGCAGTAAGCTATTGAGGAGGTTTGCAGTAAAGATAAGATGCTCAAAGTAAATGCAAACCGAGATTTAGAGTGGTTCGATCAATCTTGACCTACTCCACTTTTGGCTTCCTCCACCGACGAGGTCACCGACGTCAACTAGAGGCCTTCCTTCAATAGGCGAAGGCCAACCACCCTTTTACAGTTTCACTCCTTTTGACGGGCTTAGGAGACAACCCTTACATAATTTTCTCTCCTCTCTTTACAACTCAGAACTTGGAAGAACAGAGGGAGAAGAACTTTTGGCCTTTACAACAATTTTGAGCTCTAAGAATCACAGAAAAGGGTCAAGATTTCGGTGTAAGTTCATACCCTTTCAGTGCTGAATGGGTGGGGTATTTATAGGCCCCAACCCAGTTCAAATTTGGAGCTCAAAACTGTCAATTCCCGAAATTCCGGGATCAGGCGGTTGCACCTCCTGACTAGAGCGGTTGCACCACCTCGCAGAGCTCGAAGACTGAGCCTCTGGGCGGTGCTACCTCTTGTCAGGGGCGGTTGCACCTCCTGCCAGAGCTCGAAGACCGAGCTTAGGCGGTTGCACCTCCTGACTGAGGCGGTTGCAGCACCTGGTAGAGCTCGAAGATTGAGCTCAAGCGGTGCCACCTCCTGTCAGGGGAGGTTGCATCGCGGAGTCTCGCTCGGAGACTGAGCCCCAAGCGGTGCCACCGCCTGGCTAGAGCGGTTGCACCTCCCAGTCTCGCTCGGAGACTGAGCCCAGGCGGTGCAACCTCCTGCCTTGGGCAGTTCAACCGCCTGGCAGAAATCAGGGTCCGAATGGGTTGATCCATTCGACCCAATTTGGGTCTTTCAGGGGCCGAATTGCCCCAAGATTAAGTTAATGGGATCACCTCCCATTTCCAACTTAATCAATGTGCTAACTACGATTTTTCCTAAGACATTTACTGCAACTTGCTCCGGTGCGTCAATCGCTTCTTCCGGCGAGCTTCCGGCGAACTTCCGTCGATCATCCGATGAACCCTCGGTGATGCCCCTGCGGACTTCCGACAAACTCCTGGACTTGCGACAATCCACTTGGTGAGTTCCGATGAGCTTCTTTGGCAAGCTTATGGACTTCTCGGATTTGTTCCCGCAGAACCTCCGACGATTGTCCGGACTTCCGTCGAACTCTCGAACTCCCAACGTGATCATTGTCTTGACTCCAGCGCAACTCCTATTGCATATCTTATTTTCGTCATAGTTAATCCTACACACTTAAAACAAAACTTCGATCGAGACAATTAATCCTAAGAAATTAACCAAGTTGTCCGGCATGTCATTGGTCCCTCGATGCTTCGTCCGATTCTTCGGCGCATCGTCCTCTCCTGTAGCTTATTGCCCAATCGACCAGTTGACTCCGCAACTCCGATATCCTTGGCACAATACCTACTCTTCTTGGCCCGATGCCCGAGTCCACAGCCCGAAGCCTTTTGTCGATACGTCGACCGATCCACCGGCCCGACGTCCAATCTTCTGACATATTCCTCCGGCACAACATGATTTTCCTGCTTTAATTGTCTCATCCTGATCGAAGCATCTTGCATCACTCAAAACATAGATTAAATCATAAACATATATCAAGTGGTTTCATCATCAAAATACGAGATTCAACAACCATATAATGAATTACTACGATTGCTATCTTTCAAGCCTGAAAATGGATGTCAAGCCTTGACATCATTTTCATAGAGATACATCATGATAGGAATCATGATGGGAGTATTGATAAGGTTAAACTATCTTAATTTATCAATATGTCTCCTGAATTCAAAGGCTTTGAATTCAAGAATAACTTATCTCAAGTATGGCATATAGATAGGGGGAGTTAAGGTTAACTCCGTTATCAATTGATTATCATCATAAAAAAGGGGGAGATTATTGAATCTCAAATTTTGATGATGAAGTCAATTGTCATTTGTTATCTAATCCATATGTTGAGATAAGTGTGCAGGATTAACTACGATGGAAGTAAGACATGCAGTAGGAGTTATGTTGGAGTCAAGACCATGATCACGTTGGAGGTTCGAGAGTTCGACGGAAGTCCGGACGATCGTCGGGGGTTCTGCGGGAACAAATCCGAGAAGTCCAAGAGCTTGCCAAAGAAGCTCGTCGAAACTCGCCAAGTGGATCGTCGTAAGTCCAGGAGTTTGCCGAAAGTCCATCGGAGCATCGCCGAGGGTTCGTCGGATGTTCACCGGAAGAAGCGATTGACGCACTGGAGCAAGTTGCAGTATTAATATCTTAAATATCGTAGTTAGCATATAGATTAAGTTAGGAATGGGAGGTGATCCCATCAACTTAATCTGGGGGCAATTGTGCCCTTGACAGACCCAAATTAGGCTGAATGGATCAGCCCATTCGGACACAGAATTCTTGGCCGACGATGGCACCGCCTAGGAACTCAGTCTCCCAGGAATGCTAGGCAGTGGTACCGCCCCTGTCAGGCAGTGGTACCGCTTGAGCTCGATCTCCAAGCAATGCTAGGCGATAGTATCGTCCAGTTATGGCGGTAGTACTGTCAGGACCCCGAAAATCCGAGAGATGACATTTTTTAGCTCCAAATTCAAACTAGTTGGGCCCTTATATATATAAACCCCACCCTTTCCTACATGAAAGGACATCGAAAGCTTGCATTTATTCTGAGAATTTGAGAGTTTAAAAGTGTTATAAAAGGCTAGAAGTTCGTCTCCCTCTTTTCTTCTAAGTTTTTATCATTCAAGAGATGAGTGAAAATCTGTAAGGGTTGTCTCCTAAGCCCGTCAAAAGGAGTAAAGCTATAAAAGGGCGGTTGGCCTTCACTTATTGAAGGAAGGCCTCTAGTGGACGTCGGTGACCTCGTCGGAGGAGGAAGCCAAAAGTGGAAGTAGGTCAAGATTGACCAAACCACTCTAAATCTCGATTTGCATTTACATTCTACTCTTTATATTAACTGCAAACCGCCTCCATTACTTTACATCAATTATACTTCCATTTCGATCTTAAGTTAAAGTTCTTTCCGAAATGGTTTTCACGAAAACAGATTTCTTCGTACGAAAGTCGTTTTTGAACCGACGAAATTTTTCCGTTAGACTAATTCACCCCCCCCCCCCCTCTTAGTGCTCTTGATCCTAACAAGGACATTACAAAACATATATGCATACATGTAATAGTCAATATAAAGTGATAAATGCCAAAATGTAATAAGCAAAAAGATTCTGTATCAAGTTTGCTAGTCATAGGTGCCCAGCAAGCCAATCACGTGAGTGATGGCACGTATGACTTGATACAGAATCTTTTTTGCTTATTATATTTTGGCGTATATCACTTTATAACTATTGCATAAATGCATATATATTGTGATGTCCTTGGATTTGTGCAATGGGAATCGGATCGTGATGAGATCACGATAATGAGATCGATTCACCTTTAAACACATATCCTAAATAATCCCGGTCATAGGTTACTCGAAAGGGACATCGTGATAACCGGATAGACTGGTGTGCTGTATACCCGTCCATATAATGGATGCAGTTGGTCTCATAGCTGCTCGTGTAGGGACACTAGGGATACAGTACAGGTGCTCATTGGAGAATGAGTTCACTGATTGATCCGCTTACGGAATGCTGGATGGTTGATGATGCCTTATTGTCAGACAGCGATTCTGTAGTCCTAGTGGTGTATCTGGTCCTTAGACTTGAGACACCAAGGATGTCCTGTATGAGTGCTCCACTCTTTGATAACAGACTTATAGGTTTGGCTGTCCCAGATCTAGTACAGCTGGTCATTGGGAGTGGTAGTCGACCTTACGAGGGCTATTGAGTGTCGATAGAGGATCATCCGCTCTCGGTGTCATGAGAGGAATATCTCATGTGTTCTTGCTCAGACAAATCCCTGGCCAGGGTCATTCGGGTTGAGAGAGAATGAGTTCTCTGGGAGAATCCGATTAAAGCGAGACTCGAGTAGAAACCGTATGGGTCTGACAGCACCATGCTCGATATACGGTCTCTGGGATATTTGATGGATGAGGGACTATAAGTACATGGTAACTGAGGACAGACGGGTCTAATGGATTGGATTCCCCTGTATCGTCTGGGGACTACGGCGTAGTGGCCTAGTACGTCCGTAGTCGATGAGTCGAGTGAATTATTACAGAGATAATAATTCACTAAGTTAGAAGGAGTTCTGATAGGTATGACTCATGACCACCTCGAAATTGGGCCTAGAGGGTCACACACATATGGTAGGCATTGCGATGAGTAGAGGTTCGGATATGAGATATCCGACGGAGCCCTTGTCTTATTGGATGCAGATCCAATACCCATTAGGGAAGGACCCATTAGGGTTTGACACGGGATCTCTATAAATAGGAGGGATTCACAGCCTCATAGGCTAGAGTCTTTGCTTGCCTTTCCTATTCTCCTCTCCCTCTCCACCTCAGAGTAGGCCTAGAGTTTTGAGGAGCGTCGTCGCAACCCTGCTGTGTGAATCACCGCTAGAGAGGAGGACGCTTGACCTCCTTCACCCTCTCCTAAGGATCTGCAAGGAAACAAGGATATACGATCTCCCTAGGTAACACAATCTCTATACGCAGTTTTGTGTTTTGCAGATTTTTTGCGCACCAATCTTCGCACGACGACGAACATCTTTTAGGGAATCGAGGATTTTTGTTTTCTTGTTCTTCAGCTGTGCATGTGATGTTGCCCCCCATGATTTCCCAACAGTGGTATCAAAGCCAGGTTGTTCGTGTGAATGATTGGTTTTGAACTGCGTGTGTTGTGTTTAGGAAGAATTTTGACGTCAAAATCGTTGACGCAAAAGCGAGAAAGTGCAGCAACAGTTGCTGCCCTCAACCTGCGTGCGTGAAGCGCAGCCGAAGGCGGGCAGCACAGGGGCTGCGTCTGCAGTAGCCGGCCGGCGGCCTGCTTGCAGCAGCCTTGCTGCCGGCGGGGCTGGCAGCCCACGGGCAGAGGCGCCGCAGGGGCGGCCGCCTGGCGGGACAGCACCGCCTGTGGAGGCAGCGGCGCCCGAAGGAGGCGCCCACCCGCAGCGACGTCGCCGCCAGCGGGCGTGCCGCCTGCAGGCGAGGGCAGTGCCCTCGCCCCGCCGCACAGGCGCCGCCGGAAGGGTGGCGGCGGTAGCAGCAGCAGAGGGAATTAGGGTTTTGGGATAAAGGACAGTTTTGCCCCTATGAATTTGAGAAATTCCAGTTTCTATCTTTTGTCCAAATTACGAAAATACCCTTGGGAATTGAGAAATTCCCAACATGTCCCTTATTTCAGAAAATATTAATTAATTAAAAGGTTTAATTGATTATTATTTTTATTATTATCTAGTAGTCCTACATGATGATGATTATTTATACATGTGATGTATGATGTGTGGATGGATGATCATGGACCGTGTGATGTGTGTACTTGTGATTATTATTATTGAGGTCTGCGAACCTTCATTATATTTCTCGTTTATTGTCGGGCCTGCGTGCCTATGATTAAATTGTAATCACATGAGGAGGCGCAGCGGGAGCGTGGATGCGATAGCGGGACCCACGAGACGGACAATCGTGATGCATGGAGATGCATCAAGATGTCGACGAAACTGACGAGGACGAGATGGACGATCACAGGGCATGGAGATGCACCGTTGCACACATAGATTTTGATGTGAGTGATTAGGCCTACTGGCTCGGGCCTAATCATATTAGGTTGTGGTCCATGATCATCTGGTGTGATTGCTTATACACATACTAGATATGTATATATATTTGCATGCGATGTAGATATATATTAAATATGTATATGTGTGACATGTCATATTAGGAGACCAAATTATAGAAACATCCCTCGATAATATTAAGTCGGTAAACGTGAGGCAATTAGATTGACCCACGTGACCTTCCATTGTTATGAGTAGGAACCGATTCCCGGTGTAGGTTGAGTTGATCGAGTCCCTCGAGACTCACCTATATCGCGATTCGCTATCTTGCTTACGACATAGAGATGTCACCGGTGACCTGAGGGCATGGTATGCTTGGTCGAGTCCCTCAAGGGTATATCATCAAATCAGACTCATCTTGTAATAAAGGTGTTGACTTAACCGAGCATCATGGTTGGTCGAGTCCCTCGAGGCCATGATGATTCGGAGGCCGAACAGGACGGGAATCACAAGGAGTTGTGATCGGCAAGAGTTGCCTACCTTTTAGGCTTAGTGTGATTGGTCGAGTCCCTCGAGGTTACACTAAGACGCTGATTGGATCCTGATCCCCACTACAAGTCTGCCGGAGACTTCCGTTTCACGTGCCGAGGGTGTCGCGTGACTCGTTAGTAAAATAGTGGGAGCATATTAAGATAGAAGTCCATATATTGATAGTTTATTTCTTGCAAAATCTGCATGTTATTCATTTATGCTACATCTTTATTTTCAGAAAATGTCACTTTCAAATCCCTTACGTGGCATACTTGATGTCAACCGCCTCACTAGTCCAAATTATATAGATTAGCTCCGTAACTTGAGAATTGTTCTCATAGCGGAGAAAATCGTGTACGTCCTTGATACAGTGATGCCTACGCCCGAAGAAGGGGCAAGCGAGGATGAGATCGCTCGCTACGTGAAGTACATTGATGACTCCACTCTTGCTCAGTGCTATATGTTGAGCTCTATGACTCTAGATTTACAAAGACAACATGAAAAGATGGATGCCAGATCCATTCTCCTACATGTCCGTAAATTGTTTGAGGAATAGGGAATGACTCAACGATATGAGATATCCAAGAGCCTTTTCCGCGCTAGGATGACTGAGGGGACACCGGTTCAGAACCATGTCCTAAAGATGATTGAGTGGATAGAGAAACTCACATGTCTAGGAATGGTCCTAGAGGATAACTTGTGTGTGGACATTGTGCTTCAGTCCCTACCGGATTCCTTTTCACAGTTCATAATGAATTTTAATATGAACAAGCTTGAGGTGACTCTCCCAGAGCTCCTCAATATGTTGAGGGAGGCAGAGAGTACTATTAAGAAAGAGAAGCCAGTTCTCTACACTGGTGAGACCAGAAAGAAAAGGAAAGCAGAAAGGTCCCTTATGAAGGGAAAGGGCAAGGGCAAACAAGGTAAAGCAAAGGTTGCTAAGAAAGACCCAACAAAGGACAAAGGCCAGTGCTTTCACTATGGTAAAGATGGGCATTGGAAGAGAAACTGCAAAGAGTACCTTGCAAAAAGGGCGAAACAAAAGCTTGATGAAGCTTCAGGTACATTCATGATCAGTCTCCATTTGTCAGACTCTTATGATAACACATGGGTATTGGATACCGGTAGTGCTTATCATATATGCAATTCGTTGTAGGTTCTGGCAAGGCCTAGGAGACTAGAGAGAGGCGAGATGGACCTCAAGATGGGTAATGGAGCAAAAGTTGCTGTATTAGCTGTTGGCGAGGTCGCCCTACATCTGCCTAGTGGAGCTTTTATTGCATTAGATGCATGTTATTTTGTTCCTTTTATTATCAAAAACATTATCTCCATTTCATGTTTTAACAGTTAGTGGATATAAATTTATTTTTGAGAACAATGGTTGTTCGATATTATTAGATGATAAGATCATCACGAAAGGAACATTGCATAATGGTTTATTTATGTTAGACACCACTCCACATATCATGAATGTAAATGTGTCCAAAAGGAAACGAGAAGAGTTGAACAGTGCATACCTGTGGCATTGTAGGCTAGGTCACATCCATGAAAGAAGGATTCAAAAGTTGCTAAATGATGGATATCTAGATCCATTCGACTATGTGTCTTATACAACTTGTGAGCCTTGCATTCGTGGAAAACTGACCAAATCTCCATTTAGTAGAATTGGAGAGAGAGCCAATGAGTTGTTGGAACTCATACATAGTGATGTATGTGGACCCATGTCAACTCATGCCATTGGAGGTTACTCCTACTTCATTACATTTACTGATGATTTCTCAAGGTATGGATATGTGTACTTAATGAAGTACAAGTCCGAGGCCTTTGAGAAATTCAGAGAGTATAAGAATGAGGTGGAGAACCAGACTGGAAAGAGTATCAAAACTCTTCGATCAGATCGAGGAGGTGAATACTTAAGTACAGAGTTTACTCAATTCCTCAAGGACCATGGGATATTATCCCAATGGACACCTCCTTATACACCTCAGCTCAATGGTGTCTATGAAAGGAGAAATCATACTTTATTAGATATGGTACGGTCCATGATGAGTTTCGCTGACCTACCCATCTCATTCTGGGGATATGCCCTAGAAACCGCAGCTTACCTTCTGAACAGAGTTCCAACTAAGTCGGTAGTGTCTACACCATATGAGATATGGAAAGGGAAGAAGCCTGATCTTAAGGTTGTTAAGATTTGGGGCTGCCCTGCCCATGTTAGAAGACACAACCCCGATAAGTTAGAATCAAGGATAGAGCGATACAAATTTGTGGGATACCCCAAGGAAACTTGTGGGTATTATTTCTATCATCTCGAGGACCAAAAGGTCTTTGTAGCTAAGAGAGCAGTGTTCCTTGAGAAGGAACACATTCTTGGCGAAGATAGTGGGAGAATGATAGAGTTGAGGGAGGTTGGAGAACCAAGCTCAAGCACCACTCTACAGCCCGAGTCTGTTCAGGTACCTAATACACAAGTTTCAACTTTACGCAGGTCTGATAGAGTATCCCATCCTCCTGAAGGATATGTGGAACATATTAGAGGAGAGGATGTTGAGGATATTGATCCTCAGACCTACGAGGAGGCTATTATGAGTATAGACTCCGGGAAGTGGCAAGAAGCCATGAATTCTGAGATGGATTCTATGTACTCTAATAAGGTTTGGAACCTAGTTGATGCGCCCGAAGGTATTGTACCCATCGGTTGAAAGTGGATCTTTAAGAAAAAGATTGGAGTAGATGGAAAGGTAGAGACCTATAAAGCAAGGCTAGTGGCTAAGGGGTATCGTCAAAAGCAAGGTGTTGACTACGACAAAACCTTCTCACCCGTAGCAATGCTAAAATCCATCAGAATTCTATTGGCTATTGCAGCACACTATGATTATGAGATTTGGCAGATGGATGTGAAAACCGCATTCCTCAATGGGAACCTCAAGGAGGAGGTGTATATGATGCTATCTGAGGGATTCGTGTCCAAGAACTGCCCAGATAAGGTGTGTAGGTTGCTTAGATCCATTTATGGACTAAAGCAAGCTTCCCGAAGTTGGAACATAAGATTTGATGAGGCAATCAGATCTTATGACTTCGTTAAGAACGAAGATGAGTCTTGTGTATACAGAAAGGTAAGTGGGAGCGCTATCACTTTTTTTTGGTGTTATATGTGGATGACATCCTCATCATTGGGAATGACATAGGAATGCTATCCACAGTAAAGGCTTGGTTATCTAGACACTTCTCCATGAAGGACTTAGGGGAAGCATCTTATATCTTGGGGATTAGAATCTATAGAGATAGATCTAAGAGGATGCTTGGCTTGTCCTAGTCCAGGTACATAGAAACTATTGTCAAAAGGTTTGGCATGGAAAATTCCAAGAGAGGTCTCATACCGATGAGACATGGGATATCGCTTTCTACGAGTATGTCCCCAAAGACTCCAGAAGAAAGGGCGAACATGGATATGATACCTTATGCCTCAGCAATAGGGTCTATCATGTATGTCATGCTATGTACTAGGCCTGATATAGCGCATGCTCTGAGTGTCACGAGCAGGTATCAGGCGGATCCAGGCTTGCAGCACTGGAAAGCAGTAAAGTGTATCCTTAAGTACTTGAGAAGGACTAAGGATCTTTTACTAGTATATGGAGGTAATAGCCTTAAGGTTGAAGGCTACACTGACTCAAGTTTTCAGTCTGATGTCGATGATAGCAAGTCGAATTCAGGGTATGTGTACACCTTGAATGGAGGAGCAGTGTGTTAGGATCGAGAGCACTAAGAGGGGGGGGGGTGAATTAGTGCAGCGGAAATCTTTCAGCGATTAAAAATGAAAGCTGCGTTCGTTCGATAAAAAATGATTTCGATGTAAAAGTCGATCTTAAGATTAAGCGTAGTTTACGCAGTTTGCGTCTAAACGCAGTTTGCGTCTAAACGCAGTTTTTCGTCCAAACTCAGTTTACGTCTAAACGCAGTTTGCGTCTAAACACAGTTTACGCCTAAACGCAGTTTGCGTCTAAACTCAGTTTACGTCTAAACGCAGTTTGCGTCTAAACACAGTTTGCGCAGTTTACGTCTAAACGCAGTTTTACGTCTAAACGTAGTTTTACGTCTAAACGTAATTTGCGCAGTTTTAGAAAGATCTGAACTTAGAAACTCGTTCGTAAAAGCACAGAAGATAGTTTGCAGTTATAAATGGAATCAGAACGTAAACGTAAACTGCAATGTAAAGATCGTACGAAGACACCGATTTACGTCTGAATGCAGATTCGGAAAAATCAGAACTTAGAGACTTGTTCGTAAAAGCGCAGAGGGCAGTAGCTATGTAGGAGGTTTGCAGTAATGATAAAGTGCTCAAAGTAAAAGCAAACCAGAGATTTAGAGTGGTTCGGTCAGTCTTGACCTACTCCACTTTTGGCTTCCTCCACCGACGGGGTCACCGATGTCAACTAGAGGCCTTCCTTCAATAGGCGAAGGCCAACTGCCCTTCTACAGTTTCACTCCTTTTGACGGGATCAGGAGACAACCCTTACAGAACCTTTCTCTCCTCACTTTACAACTCAAGACTTTGAAGAACAGAAGGAGGAGAACTTAAAGGCTTTTCAACAATTTTGAGCTCAAGAATCACAGAGAAGATCAAGATTTCGGTGTAGGTCTCTTGCTCTTTCTGTGCTGAATGGGTGGGGTATTTATAGGCCCCAACCCAGTTCAAATTTGGAGCTCAAAACGATCAAATCCCGGAATTCCGGGATCAAGCGGTTGCACCTCCTGACTGGAGAGGTTGAACCGCCTGGCAGAGCTCGAAGACTGAGCCCAGGCGATTGCACCTCTCTGTCAGGGGCGGTTGCACCGCCTGAGTCTGGCTCGGTGACTGAGCCCCAGGCGGTGCCACCTCCTGACTGAGGCGGTTGCACCTCTCCTGCCAGAGCTCCAAGACCGAGCTCAGGCGGTGCTACCTCTGTCAGGAGAGGTTGCACCGCCCAGTCTCGCTCGGAGACTGAGCCCAGGCGGTGCCACCTCCTGCCTGGGGCGGTTGCACCGCCCAGCTTCGCTTGGAGATCCTCTCCTGGGCGGTGCCACCTCCAACCCTGGCGGTGCCACCTCTTTCACTATTTCAGCTCACTTGGTTTGGCTCCAAACTTGGCCCAAACCAGTCCGAACTTGAGCCTAATTGGCCCCTACTTGGGTTATAGGATTAACAACTAATCCTAACCCTAATTAACATGCTAACTATGAATTTAAAGACATTTTCTAAGCTATTACAAAGTTCGCAAGTCAAGACTTCTTCTGGCGAGCTTCCGGCAAACTTCCGGCGGTCTTCCGATGAACTCTCGGAAACCATTCTGCGAACTCCCGGCAAGCTCCTAGACTTCACGATTTGATCTTAGCGAGTTCCAATGAGCTTCTTCGGCAAGCTCCGATCTTTCTCGGTGAGCTCCGGTAGCATTCCCGATGAACCTTCAGACTTCCGTCGAACTCTCGAACTCGCAACAAATCCTTCGCGCTTGACTCCGACACTTTGTTTCGCTTGATGTCTTCATCGTTATCATAGTTAATCCTGCACAATTAAAACAAAACTTCGATCGAGACAATTAATCCTAAGCAATTTAACCAAGTTGTCCGGCATGTCATTGGTCCCTCGACGCTTCGTCCGATTCTTCGGCGCATCGTCCTCTCCTGCAGCCTATTGCCCAATCAGCCTGTTGACTCCGCAACTCCGATATCCTTGGCACAATACCCGCTCTTCTTGGCCCGATGCCCGAGTCCACGGCCCGAAGCCTTCTGTCGATACGTTGACCGATCCACCGGCCCGACGTCCAATCTTTTGACATGTTCCTTCGGCACAACATGATTTTCCTGCTTTAATTGTCTCATCCTGATCGAAGCATCCTGCGTCACTCAAAACACAGATTAAATCATAAACATATATCAAGTAGTTTCATCATGAAAATACGAGATTCAACACAGTGTGCTGGAAGAGTTCCAAGCAAGATACCACTACTGACTCGACCACAGAGGCGGAGTACATTGCTACATCAGATGCAGCAAAGGAGGGAGTCTGGGTGAAGATGTTCAACACAGATTTGGGAATCGTTCCGAATAGCAAGAAGTCGACTTCCTTATATTGCGACAACTATGGGGCGATTACTCAAATAAGGGAAACCGGGTCTCATCAGAAGTGTTCTGAGGAGGTTCCAACTTATCAGAGAGATCGTAACCCGAGGATATGTAGCAATGGAAAGAGTTCCATCCGAAGATAACATTGCAGATCCACTGACTAAGCCGTTGTCTCAAATTGTCTTTGAGCGTCATAGGGGTCTGATGGGGATCAGACACATAAGTGATTGGCTTTAGGTCAAGTGGGAGATTGCTAGTCATAGGTGCCCAGCAAGCCAATCACGTGAGTGATGGCACGTGTGACTTGATACAGAATCTTTTTTGCTTTTTATATTTTGGCGTATATCACTTTATAACTATTGCATAAATGCATATATATTGTGATGTCCTTGGATTTGTGCAATGGGAATCGGATCGTGATGAGATCACGATAATGAGATCGATTCACCTTTAAACACATATCCTAAATAATCCCGGTCATAGGTTACTCGAAAGGGACATCGTGATAACCGGATAGACTGGTGTGCTGTATACCTGTCCATATGATGGATGCAACTGGTCTCATAGCTGCTCGTGTAGGGACACTAGGGATACAGTACAGGTGCTCATTGGAGAATGAGTTCACTGATTGATCCGCTTACGGAATGTTGGATGGTTGATGATGCCTTATTGTCAGACAGCGATTCCGTAGTCCTAGTGGTGTATCTGGTCCTTAGACTTGAGACACCAAGGATGTCTTGTATGAGTGCTCCACTCTTTGATACCAGACTTATAGGTTTGGCTGTCCCAAATCTACTACAACTGGTCATTGGGAGTGGTAGTCGACCTTACGAGGGCTATTGAGTGTCGATAGAGGATCATCCACTCTCGGCGTCATGAGAGGAATATCCCATGTGTTCTTGCTCAGACAAATCCCTAGCCAGGGTCATTCGGGTTGAGAGAGAAAGAGTTCTCCGGGAGAATCCGATTAGAGCGAGACTCGAGTAGAAACCGTATGGGTCTGACAGCACCATGCTCGATATACGGTCTCTGGGATATTGGATGGATGAGGGACTATAGGTACATGGTAACTGAGGACAGACGGGTCCAATGGATTGGATTCCCCTGTATCGTCTGGGGACTACGGCGTAGTGGCCTAGTACGTCCGTAGTCGATGAGTCGAGTGAATTATTACAAAGATAATAATTCACTGAGTTAGAAGGAGTTCTGATAGGTATGACTCACGACCACCTCGATATTGAGCCTAGAGGGTCACACACATATGGTAGGCATTACGATGAGTAGAGGTTCGGATATGAGATATCCGACGGAGCCCTTGTCTTATTGGATGCAGATCCAATACCCACTAGGGAAGGACCCATTAGGGTTTGATACGGGATCTCTATAAATAGGAGGGATTCACAGCCTCATAGGCTAGAGTCTTTGCTTGCCTTTCCTATTCTCCTCTCCCTCTCCACCTCAGAGTAGGCCTAGAGTTTTGAGGAGCGTCGTCGCAACCCTGCTGTGTGAATCACCGCTAGAGAGGAGGACGCTTGACCTCCTTCACCCTCTCCTACGGATCTGCAAGGAAATAGGGATATACGATCTCCCTAGGTAACACAATCTCTATATGCAGTTTTGTGTTTTGCGGATTTTTTGCGCACCAATCTTCGCACGACGACGAACATCTTTTTGGGAATGGGGGATTTTTGTTTTCTTGTTCTTCCGCTGCGCATGTGATGTCGCCCCCCATGATTTCCCAACAAAGTCACACATGCCATCACTCATGTGATTGGCTTACTGGACACATATGACTAGCAATCTCCCACTTGAATTAAAGCTAATCACTTATGTGTCTGATCCCATCAGACCCTTGTGATGCTCAAAGATAATCTGAGACAACGGCATTGTCAATGGATCTACAATGTTATCTTTGGATGGAACTCTTTTCACTACTATATCTCCTCGGGTCATGATCTCTCTAATAAGCTGGAACCTCCTCAGAACATTTCTGATGAGACCCGGGTTCCTTTATTTGAGTAATCACCCTGTAGCTATCGCAATATAAGGGAATTGACTCCTTGTTGCCTAACACGACTCCCAGATCTATGATGAACTTCTTCATCCAAACTCCCTCCTTTGCTACCTCTACTACAGTTATGTACTCCGCCTCTATTGTCGAGTCTGTAGTAGCATCTTGCTTGGAACTCTTCTAACATACTGCTCCTCTATTCAAGGAGTACACATACCCCGAATTTGACTTTCTATCATTGACATCAGACTGAAAACTCAAGTCCGTGTAGCCTTCAACCTTAAGGCTAGTACCTTAATATACTAGTAAAAGATCATTAGTCCTTCTCAAGTACTTAAGGATACACTTTACTGCTTTCTAGTGCTCCAAGCCTGGATCCACCTAATACCTATTCGTGACACTTAGAGCATGCGCTATATTAGGCTTGGTATATAGCATGACATACATGATAGACCCTATCATTGAGGCATAGGGTATCCTATCAATGTTCGCCTTTTTTTCAGGAGCCTTTAGGGACATACTCCTAGAAAGCGATATCCCATGTCTCATCGGTATGAGACCTCTCTTGGAATTTTCCACGCCAAACTTTTTGACAATGATGTCTATATACCTGGACTATAACAAGCCAAGTATCCTCTTGGATCTATCTCCATAGATCTGAATCCCCAAGATATAGGATGCTTCCCTAAGTCCTTCATGGAGAAGTGTCTAGATAACCAAGCTTTTACTATAGATAGCATTCTTACATGATTCCCAATGATTAAGATGTCATCCACATATAATACCAAAAAGGTGATAGTGCTCTCACTTACCTTCCTGTACACACAAGGCTCATCTTCGTTCTTAACAAAATCATAAAATCTAATTGCCTCATCAAATCTTATGTTCTAATATCGGAAAGCTTGCTTTAGTCTATAAATGGATCTAAGCAACCTGCACACCTTATCTGGCCAGTCCTTGGACATGAATCCCTCGGGTTGTATCATATACACCTCCTCGAGGTTTCCATTGAGGAATGTGGTTTTCACATCTATCTGCTAGATCTCATAATCATAGTGTGCTGCAATAGCAAATAAAATTTAAATGGATTTTAGCATTGCTACGGGTGAGAAGGTTTCGTCATAGTCAACACCTTGCCTTTGACGATACCCCTTAGCCACTAGCCTTGCTTTATAAGTCTCTACCTTTCCATCTACTCCGATCTTTTTCTTAAAGATCCACTTGCAACCGATGGGTACAATACCCTCGGGCACATCAACTAGGTTTCAAACCTTGTTGGAGTACATGGAATCCATCTCAGAATTCATAGCTTCTTACAACTTCCCAAAGTTTATACTTATAATAGCCTCCTCGTAGGTCTGAGGATTAATATCCTCAACATCCTCTCCTCTAATGTGTCCCACATATCTCTCATGAGGATAAGATACTCTACTGGACCTACGTAAGGTTGAAAACTTGTGTGTTAGGTACCTGAACAGACTTGGGCTGTAGAGTGGTGCTTGAGCTAGGTTCTCCAATCTCGCTTGTTAGGACCCTTTTTCTAAGCTTTTGAATAATGTTTATTGAGTCTATTTAATTTATTTGTTTATTGAGTCGGTGTGGTTCAGTTAGAGTCAGGTAGAGGTTTATTTAATATTTATTTATTATTAAAATTCAAGTCCTAGTGGACTCTAGGTGGAACTCTATAAATAGTGATGTAACCCTTTCTTTAAGAAATCAATTAATCAATGAAATGTTATTTCACTCTGTGGACAAACCCTAGGAGGCCAATCCCCTCAAAGTGATCAAGGAGGGTCGATCCCCTCGATGTGATCAAGGAGAGTCGATCCCCTCGAAGCGATCAAGGAGGCCGATCCCTCAAAGCGATCATTATCATTCCCTTTTCTCCCATTTCTTCCATGATAAGACCTTAGGGTCTTACCATTTGGTATCAGAGGTCTTATCATTTCTTTCATTTATTTTATGATAAGACTTTAGGATCTTATCAATTGGTATCAGAGCGACGATAAGACTTTAGGGTCTTATCATTTGGTATCAGAGTGACGATTATACTTTATGATCATATCAATTGGTATCAGAGCAACGATCCTTGGCGCAGCCCGCCATAGCCCTGCTTCCCTGCTTCCCTTCTTCCCCACCACCACTACAAGGCAAATCTTTCTCCACCGCCGCCACTATTTCCTCGGCCGCTCAACCACTGTCGCTGCTTCTCCCCGGCTAGCGACCGTCGACTACCGGTCGACCATCGCTTGACCTCCTTGCTGCCCCATCTCGTTCAAAAAAGAAGAAGAAGAAGAAGAAGAAGAAGAAGAAGAAGAAGAAGAAGAAACAAGAGAGGAAGAAGAAGCCGCAGCCACCCCTGCGTCCCTTGCTTCCGGCCAGCCCACCCGCCGCTGTTGATCTCTGGCCAGTGCCCACCATCGCCTTACTTCCCGGCCAGAGGCCACCGCCGCTCGTCGCCTCCCACACGAGCCACCACCGCTGCCTCCTTCTCCACCGCCACCCGCCTTCCCTTGCGTCACAGCGCAGCCGCTCGACCTCACCTCCTCGGCGATCGTTGGTGATGCTGCTCCCAGTAGCACCACCACCTCTGCCTCCTTCTCCACCGCCACCGAAACAGGGCAACTCACGGATTGCCCTTGTTCCCAACCGCGTCACCACCACTTTTCCCAACCGCCACTCGATCACCCGGCCAGCGACCTCTCCTCATCGCATCCCCAACTCGCTCGAGCGAGAAGGACCGCCGGTACCACAACCGTAGCGGCCGATTGCCGCAGCCCCTCCTTACAGCAGTTGCAGAAATAGAGCTTCCTCTGTTGCCGCAGCCCCTCATCGATCGCAGCCGCACCTCCTCCAGCACTCCTCTTCCCCTTGAGCGTCGTCGCCGCCCAACGAACCCACCACCACTACCAGCCACCATGTGACGACCGCCGCTCGCCTCCCAGCTGCCACTCCCCCTTGCTTTGCATCTTTTGTAACCGAAACATAGCAAGCACAGGCAACTCACCTTGCTGCCCTTGTTTCCAGCTGCACCACAGTCGCGAGTTCCCTTACTACTGTGAACACCGACTACCGCCACCATCGCTGCTATTGCCCAGCTAGTGATGATGCTGCTCGCCGCCCAGCCGTGATCCTCGCAGCCTCCCCCTTGCTCTGGTGATAGAAACAAGGCAAATCATCGATTGCCCTTGTTCCCGTAGTGCTACCGTCGATTCCTATTCTCCACTGCAACCTCAACCCCGGCCACTTCAACGCTGCCTCTCTCTTGCTCTGCCTCCGCTGCCGTCGAATGCCATCATCACAGCCTCAACCCGACTATTTAGTGATCGCTCCCGTGAGTCACAATAGTTGCAGTCGTCGCCTTCCAGCCCCCGACGCTCTCATCTCACGTTGCGACTGAAACACAGGGCAGCACCTCTTCCTCCTCGGCAGCTTCACAGCTACAGTGCGGATGCCCTTGACTAGACATTAGAAACAAGAACCGGGGATTACCGACTTGCAATTATATGCAATGATTGCAGATAACTCAGTAAAAGCACAAATGGAAGCGTTGGAAACAAGAATTGAGAATCGGTTACAAGAAACCCTTCATGATTTCAAAAAGAGCTTGTTGGAGCACTTTAGTGGGTTTCAACAAGATGGGAACTCAAGTTCTATGTTGAACAGATTGGGAGGTACAGGAAAACGGCCCTAGAATGGTGACACACACTACCCATGCATTAGGGTAGAATTTCCACGATGGGAATATAAGGATCCGATTAGTTGGATCTCTAAGGCGGAAATTTTTTTTCGTTTTCACAGAATCCCAAAAGAATCAAAGGTAGAAGTGGCCTCAATCCAGCTCAAGGGAGATGCACTCCAGTGCTATGATTGGTATGAAACTGTCTACGGAGTTCCTTCATGGGAGAAGTTTAAAAGAGGGATTCTTATTTGATTTAGCCCATCCGAATATAAGAATGTTGATGGCTAGCTCACCAAAATTTATCAGACTTTTACAGTGTTAGAATATTAGAGTAGGTTTAAAAGATTGTCAAATCAAGCTAGAGATTGGTCAAAATGACAACTTCTTGATACATTTATTGAAGGGCTTATTCCAAAGATCTGGTGTGAAGTTAAGGCTCGTCAACCCCGCACTATGATAGCTGCGATCTCATTCACACATCTACATGAGAAAAAAATCAATAGGGAAAATCATGGAAATATAAGTGATAATAACCAGATGATCAGTAAGCCACCTGCCCCATCTATTCCCAAGTAAAGCCTTGACACCGGAAGACTAACCTAAGAAGAACTCAATGAAAGATCAGCAAAGGGTTTGTACTATGATGAAAAGTGGAGTATGAAGCACCGATGTAAACAAGGGCAACTTCTAATGATTGAGCCAATTGGGGAGGAACCGGAAGCAAAAGAGTTGGACTCCGATCATGAAGGTGTGAAAACTGATGAAGATATTGAAGCCATCACACATATAATGCATGCATTGGCTAGCTATATTAACCCAAAAACTATGAAAATCGGAAGAACTTTGAAGAATCAACTAGTCACTATTTTGATTGATACAGGTAGCACTAATAATTTTATGGACAAGAAAGTTACAGCCCAATTAGCCTACCACATTGAAGGCTGTGACATATTCGAAGTAAAGATCGCTAATGGATGGATTTTAACTTGTGATAGCAAAGGCTAGGACTTTCTTATAATGATTACTACATTGAAAGACCGATCTGTTGCTTACATTGTCAAAAATTGGAGACCATACTTACTTGATCAACGGGTTATGATGCGTTGTAGATAGCCTATGATTAAAGTGCTGAAAGAGAAGCTCCCCAAGATTGATGCTGCTCAACCTTGAGGACAAGACTGATTTGTAGAGGGAGGAATTGTTAAGACCATTTTTCTAAGTTTTTGAATAATGTTTATCGAGTCTATTTAATTTATTTGTTTATTAAGTCAGTTTGGTTCAGTTAGAGTCAGGTAGAGGTTTATTTAATATTTATTTATTATTAGAGTTCAAGTCCTGGTGGACTCTAGATGGAACTCTATAAATAGTGATGTAACCCTTTCTTTAAGAAATCAATCAATCAATGAAATGTTATTCCACTTTGTGGACAAACCCTAGGAGGCCGATCCCCTCGAAGTGATCAAGGAGGGCCGATCCTCTCAAAGCGATCAAGACGGCCGATCCCCTCAAAGCGATCATTATCATTCCATTTTCTCCCATTTCTTCCATGATAAGACCTTAGGGTCTTACCATTTAGTATCAGAGGCCTTATCATTTCTTTCATTTATTTTACGATAAGACTTTAGTGTCTTTTATCAATTGGTCTCGGAGCGATGATAAGACTTTAGGGTCTTATCATCGCTCAACTCTATCATGCTCCCACTGTCTCTGCCAAGAATGTGTTCCTTCTCAAGAAACATTGCTCTCTTAGCTACAAAGACCTTTTGGTCCTCGAGATGATAGAAATAATACCCATAAATTTCCTTGGGGTATCCCACGAACTTGCACCGCTCCGTCCTTGATTCCAACTTATCAAGGTTGTATCTTTTAACATGGGTAGGGCAGCCCCAAATCTTAACAACCTTAAGATCAGGATTCTTCCCTTTTCATATCTCATATGGTGTAGACATTACCGACTTAGTTGGAACTCTATTCAGAAGGTAAGCTGTAGTCTCTAAAGCATATCCCTAGAATGAGATGGGTAGGTCAGCGAAACTCATCATAGACTGTACAATGTCTAACAGCGTACGATTCCTCCTTTTAGACACATGAATGCTTTGAGTGTTACGAGCAGGTATCAGGCGGATCCACGCTTGGAGCACTGTAAAGTAGTAAAGTGTATCCTTAAGTACTGGAGAAGGACTAAGGATCTTTTACTAGTATATGAAGGTAGTAGACTTCGGGTTGAAGGCTACATGAACTCGAGTTTTAGTCTTATATCGATGATAGTAAGTCGAATTCAAGGCATGTGTACACCCTGAATGGAGGAGTAGTGTGTTGGAAGAGTTCTAAACAATATACAATTGTTGACTCGTCCACAAAGATGGAATACATTGCTATATCAGAGGCAATAAAGTAGGGAGTCTAGATGAAGAAGTTCATCATAGATCTGGGAGTCGTGCCAAGCAAGGAGGAGCCGATTTCCTTACATTGTAATAACAATGGGGTGATTGCTCAAGCGAACGAACCAAAGTCTCATCAAAAGTATTTTGAGGAGGTTCCACCTGATCAGAGAGATCGTGACCTGAGGAGATTGTTAGGATCAAGAGCACTAAGAGGGGGAAGGGGGTGGGGGGGGGGGGGGGGGGGGGGGGGGGGGCGGGGGGTTGAATTAGTGCAGCGGAAAACTTTCAAGGATTTAAAATTGCGTTCATATGATGAAATCGTTTCCGACGTAAAACCATTTTCGGAAACTTTACTTGAAAGCGAGTTCGTAAATGAGTGCAGCAAAAGTAATGAGGAAGTAAAGCACATATGGAGGTTTGCAGTAAACTAAGCAGCAAGAATAAATGCAAACCATAGAAGACAAGAGTTTATAGTGGTTCGGTCAATCGTGACCTACATCCACTCCTTCGATTCCTCTTCCGTCGAGGCCATCGGCATCCACTAACGATCTTCCTTTATTAGGCGAAGATCAACCTCCTTCTTACACCCCTCTTCTACTTTTACCAGGTTTAGGAGACAACCCTTACAAGCTAGAGGAGGGAAATTCTAGAGATTGCAGCAATATTTTCTTTCTTTTAATCTCTCTATGCTTGTGTGTTTTACCCAGGGATGGGAGGGGTATTTATAGGCTCCAAACCAGTTTGAATTTCGAGCTCAAAACTGTCATCTCCTGAAATTTCGGGGTTTGGCGATTGCACCGCCTGACTGGGGCGGTTGCACCGCTTGGCAAAGCTCGGAGACTGAGCCTCTAGGCGGTGCCACCTCCTGTCGGGGGCGGTTACACCGCTTGGCAGAGCTCGGAGACCGAGCTCAGACGGTTGCACCGCCTGTCAAGGGCAGTTGCACCGCCCAGTCTCACTCGGAGACTGAGCCCAAGCGGTGCCACTGCTTGATAGGGGCAGTTGCACCGCCCAGTCTCACTCGGAGACTGAGCCCAAGCGGTGCCACCGCTTGATAGGGACAGTTGCACCGCCTAGTCTCGCTCGGAGACTAAGCCCAGGCGGTGTCACCGCCTGGCTAGGGTGGTTGCACCGCCCAGCTTTCATGGGAGACCATCTCCTGGGCGGCGCCACCGTCGACCCTAGCGGTGCCACCGTCGACCCTAGCGGTGCCACCGCCTAGCAGGAATTCTGGTCACCCCCAGATTAAGTTAATGGGATCACCTCCCATTCCTAACTTAATCTACATGCTAACTATGATATTTCTTAAGACATTTACTACAACTTGCTCCGGTGCGTCAATCGCTTCATCCGGCGAACTTCCGGCGAACAACCGATGAACCTTTGGCGATGTTCCGGCGGACTTCCGGCAAACTCCTGGACTTGCGACGATCCACTTGGCGTGTTCCAACGAGCTTCTTTGGCAAGCTCCTGGACTTCTCGGATTTGTTCCCACAGAACCTCTAACGATCATCTGGACTTCCATCGAACTCTCGAACTACCAACGTGATCATAGTCTTGACTCCAGCGCAACTCCTACTACATGTCTTACTTCCATCGTAGTTAATCCTGCACATATAAAACAAAACTTTGATTGAGACAATTAATCCTAAGCAATTAACCAAGTTGTCCGACATGTCATTAGTCTATCGACGCTTCGTTTGATTCTTCGGCGCATCGTCCTCTCCTACGGCCTATTGCCCAATCGGCTAGTTGACTCCGCAACTCCGATATCCTTGGCACAATACCCACTCTTCTTAGCCCAATGCTTGAGTCCATGGCCCGAAGCCTTCTATTGATACGTCGACCGATCCACCGGCCCGACGTCCAATCTTCTGACATGTTCCTCCGACACAACATGATTTTTCTGCTTTAATTGTCTCGTCCTAATCGAAGTATCCTACATCACTCAAAACGCAGATTAAGTCATAAACATATATCAAGTGGTTTCATCATCAAAATACGAGATTCAACAATCTCCCCCTTTTTGATGATGACAACCACTTGATGACAGAGATAACCTTAACTCTCGGAATTTAAACAAACTCCCCCTATCAATATGCCATATTGATAGAACCTTGAATTCAAACTGAATTCAAGTCATTGCAATATTCATCATGAATACTTGCAACATGTCATCATGAACTTATTCATAACATCATACTTCTCCCCCTTTGTCATCAACAAAAATGAGAAGTCCAACTATTCTTGTCTTTGGAATATAAGTTTAACTCATTGCATGAAAAACATAATATCAAGTTTTATCATCATGCAGTTTTGAAGCTAGAAAATTTAGCAAGTGTTGCATCATGCTTAGAACATTCAAGCTATCAAGTTTTAGATATGCAAGTTTTACAGCATACAAGATAGCACTTTCAGTAATGTTCAAGATAGCAAGTTCTACATCATGCAAGCTAGCAATATTACATCATTTTTGAACATGCAAACTAGTAATTTAGAGATGTTCAAGAAAGCAACTCTTGCTTCTTGAAATATGCAAGTTTGCAAGCTAGCAAATTTTTGCTTCCTTTGCAATGTTTGAGCTCACAATTTTGTTTTCGTTGCAAAGTGCAAGTTTAGCATGTTTAGCATCTTGAGATAGGCAAGGTAGAACATTTTTGCATTTTCTTGAGATTTTAAGCTAGCAATTATCGATGATGTTCAAGATAGTAATTTCTTCTCTTTTGAGAAGTGCAATTTTTGCTTTCGTCTTGAATTGTGCAAGCTAGCTAGGTTGCCTCTTTTCATGATGTCCACGCTAGAAATTTTTGCTCCCCCTTTGTCATTGTCAAAAAGAAGGGAAGATCCTTATATCAATTTTCAGATTATGACAAAGGTAAGTATCAATCTTATTTGTGCATCATTATATATTCAAATTAAAACATACACAATTTCAAAAACCTTATTTTTCATGCACGTTACCGAAAAATAAATCAATCATCATTAATGAGCAAATCATACATGATACTTAAACATTAAAATTTTTAAGCATTTATCAACATGTTGATCATGATACTAAACATTCATCATTTAAAGCATTCATGATACACATCATATGCAGTAGATCATGTACATCATTATCATAAGTATTGCATGCATCATTTCCAATTCATGAATATTTCACCATTGCATGCATCATACCAAAATATAAAATCATCATTAATGCATTATTGCAAATCATCATTTATTTTACATCATGATGGTACCAAATTTGTCAAATTACATTCTACCAAGCATGATCGAAACTTCTTATTTGTATACATCAAAACAAATTAATGAATATTTTATGTATTCATATCATCACATAAGGAATATCAAGAAGAATTATTAGGTGATGAGATGTATTTCATACATTCAAAGAATTTTACATAACAAAATTCAAGTCATAAGCCTTAAAAGATGTTATGAAAGAACATATAAACAATCTTGATTTATAAAATGAATACTCAAGTTATAATTTCGAAAAATCAAGATAAAGCTCATTTAAATCATCAAATCAAGATCATTTTCAAGAGATTCACAAAAGTAATACAGATAGATTCATTAATTTCCCTTTTTTTAAAATCAATAAAGTCGAAAAAAAAAATTAAGAAGAAACCTTTCCACTTTTTAGTTGTTTTAATTCAAGTGATTTATTTCATACATGCATGTTCTTTTCTTTTATGCCAAATAAAAACATGCATCAACGTTTAGGATCGAAAAATGAATTTTGTCATAAAACCATCAAGATCAATAGATTCTCAAATATGAATGGTTATGATCAAGAAAATCCGAAAATAAAATTTAACACTTTCATGCATTCGGATATGGTTTTGCTATAGATTTTCAAATTCAATCATAAAGATAAAACATGCTCATGATCATGGAAATTTTTGTATCCAAAACACATAATTTCCAACATGTTATTAAGGCATGTAATAGTGTAAAATCATCATGGCAATTAAGTGATTTGATCATTGAATCAAGAAAGTCCAAAAAATAATCTTAACAAGTTCATGCATTTGGGCATATTTTTACCATATGTTTTTCAAATACACTCATGAAAATAACACATGCTTATCATCATGTATAACTTAAAATCTCATTCATAAAATTGTCAATCATGATATTAAAATATTTAATATTACATCATTATGCATTTCTTCAAATCAAACATGATTTTATTTAATCAAAATTGAGAAATAACAATGGAAATCAACGTGATACACATTATTACTTCTTAACCACATATAGCATGATTTCATATTTTCAATAAAAATCATTTTGTTTGTTTATAATAAAATATGTATTTTTCATGATTATTTTCAAAACTACTAGCATGATCATAAATTTTGCATTTTCATCAATTTTTTTAAACATACAATTTTCAAGAAAATTAATTCTATACTAAAAAAGAAAATGCATTATAAAGAGCATCATATAATTTCGGAATAAATTAAGGGGGTTTTGATTACGTCATCGTTGAATGTCGTTAAGGCGTCGTTTGCCATCTCGCCTTTCTTGATTTTCTCCTCGTCTTCGGAGGAGCTCGACTCATCCCACTTTGTGTTCTTCTTCTTGCGATCAAAGCAAGTAGTTCTGTTCTTTTTGTTCTTCAATTATTGTTTGATTAATTTTTTAAATTTCTTAGTGAGTAGTTCTTGTTCACCATCACTTGAGCTTATGCTCGAGTGGTCTTCAAATGTTCTATGGCCCAAATCCTTCCTGTTTTTTGGAAGGTGATTTTGTTCATCATATTTATCATGTGCATTGTGCACCATTTCATATGTCATCAATGAACCGATAAGTTCTTCAAGTGGAAAAATATTTAAATCTTTGGTTTCTTGTATTGCCGTTACTTTGATTCCCAAGCTTTAGAAAGTGGTCGTAAAACTTTACTAAGTTCGAAATTTGAGAAACATTTGCCAAGAGCTTTTAAACCATTGATGACATCCGTAAAACGAGTGTATATGTCAACAATGGTTTCGCTCGGCTTCATTCGAAAAAGCTCGAAATCATGTATTAAAAAATTAATTTTTGAATCATTAACTCTAGAAGTGCCTTCGTGTGTGATTTCAAGAGTGTGCCATATGTCGAAAGCCGTTTCGCACAAAGAAACCCGATTGAATTCATTTTTATCTAAGGCTCAAAACAAGACATTCATAGCCTTTGCATTTAGAGAAAAATACTTCTTCTCCAAATCTGACCATTTGTTCATCGGTTTAGAGGGAAGTTGAAAATCGTTTTCAACAATATTCCATAAATCCAAATTCATAGAAATCATGAAAACTCTCATTCGAGTTTTCCAATAAGTGTAGTCCAATCCATTAAACAACTGTGGATGAACAATTGAAAAGCCCTCTTGAAAGCCATGAAGAGCCATTTCTCTCGGGTGTAAATCCGAAATGAGAAATACCGGGCTCTGATACTAATTGTTAGGATCAAGAGCACTAAGAGGGGGGGGGGGGGGTTGAATTAGTGTAGTAGAAAACTTTCGAGGATTTAAAACTACGTTCATACGATGAAATCATTTCCAACGTAAAACCGTTTTCGGAAACTTAACTTGAAAGCGAGTTCGTAAATGAGTGCAGCAAAAGTAATGAGGAAGTAAAGCACATATGGAGGTTTGCAGTAAGGTAAGTAGCAAGAATAAATGCAAACCAGAGAAGACAAGAGTTTATAGTGGTTCGGTAAATCGTGACTTACATCCACTCCTCCGATTCCTCTTCCGTCAAGGCCACCGGCATCCACTAACGATCTTCCTTTACTAGACGAAGATCAACCTCCTTCTTACACCCCTCTTCTCCTTTTACTGGGTTTAGGAGACAACCCTTATAAGCACTCACTCTCCTCTCTTAAATAGAATTCTAACACTTAAGCTAGAGGAGGGAAATTCTAGAGATTGCAGCAGCGTTTTATTTCTTTTAATCTCTCTGTGCTTTTGTGTTTTACCCAGGGATGGGATGGGTATTTATAGGCTCCAAACCAGTTTGAATTCTGAGCTCAAAACTGTCATCACCCGGAATTCTAGGGTCTAGCGGTTGCACCGCTTGATTGGGGCGGTTGCACCGCTTGGCAGAGCTCGGAGACTGAGCCTCTGGGCGGTGCCACTACTTGTTAGGGGCAGTTGCACCACTTGACAGAGCTCAGGCGGTTCCACCGCCTATCAGGGGCAGTTGCACCGCCTAGTCTCGCTCGGAGACTGAGCCCAAGCGGTGCCACCGCTTGACAAGGGCGGTTGCACCGCCGAGTCTCGCTCGGAGATTGAGCCCAGGCTGTGCCACCGCCTGGCTAGGGCGGTTGCACTGCCTAGCTTTCCTGGGATACCATCTCTTGGGCGGTGCCACTGCCGACCCTGGCGGTGCCACCACCTAGTAGGAATTCTAGTCCGAATGGGTTGATCCATTCGGCCCAATTTGGGTCTGTCAAGGGCCCAATTGCCCCCAGATTAAGTTAGTGGGATCACCTCTCATTCCTAACTTAATCTACATGCTAACTATGATATTTCTTAAGACATTTACTGTAACTTGCTCCGGTGCGTCAATCGCTTCTTCCGGCGAGCTTTCAGCGAACATCCGATGAACCTTCGACGATGCTCTGACGGACTTCCGGCAAACTCTTGGACTTACGACGATCCACTTGGCGTGTCCCGACGAGCTTCTTTGGCAAGCTCCTGGACTTCTCGGATTTATTCCTGCAGAACCTCCGACGACCGTCCGGACTTCCGTCGAACTCTCGAACTCCCAACGTGATCATAGTCTTGACTCCGGCGCAACTCCTACTGCATGTCTTACTTCCATCGTAGTTAATCCTGCACATATAAAACAAAACTTCGATCGAGACAATTAATCCTAAGCAATTAACCAAGTTGTTCAGCATGTCCTTGGTCCCTCGACGCTTCGTCCGATTCTTCGGCCCATCTTCCTCTCCTACGGCCTATTGCCCAATCGGCCAGTTGACTCCGCAACTCCGATATCCTTGGCACAATACCCGCTCTTCTTGGCCCGATGCCCGAGTCCACGGCCCGAAGCCTTCTGTCGATACGTCGACCGATCCACCGGCCCGACGTCCAATCTTCTAACATGTTCCTCCAGCACAACATGATTTTCTTACTTTAATTGTCTCATCCTTATCGAAGCATCCTGCATCACTCAAAATGTAGATTAAGTCATAAACATATATCAAGTGGTTTCATCCTCAAAATATAAGATTCGATAGAGATGTAGTAGTGGAAAGAGTTCCATCTGAAGATAACATTGCAGATGGTTGGTCTTCGCCTAATGAAGGAAGACCGATAGTGGATGTTAGTGGCCTCGATGATGTTAGGATCAAGAGTGGCACTAAGAGGGGGGGTTGAATTAGTGCAGCAGAAAACTTTCTCGATTTCAGAAAAATGTTCGTTTCGATTAAAACTGATACCGACGAAAATGGTTTCGATTCAAAATTTTTCAGAGAGATTATGAACTTGAAAGCTTTTGTAAAAGTGCAAGAGAGGATTAAGGAGATTTATAGTAATATAAATTGCATAAATGAAAAGCAAACCCGAATTTAGAGTGGTTTAGTCAATGTGACCTACATCCACTTTCGGATTCCTCCTCCGACGAGATCTCTAGCATCCACTAAAGGCCTTCCTTCAATAGGTGAAGACCAACCACCTCTTTATAGTGCTTTCTCCTTTTCATAGGTTTAGGAGAGAACCCTTGCAAATCTCATACCTCTCTTGAATAATCTCAAAACTTAAAAAGGGAGGAAGAGGACTCTAGCACTTGTTTATAATACTTTTACACCCCAATAACTCAAGATTATCTCAATACTTTTTCATGCCCTTTCATGCAGAAAAGGGTGGGGTTTTTATAGGCCCCAATGGCTTAAAAAATGGAGCCAAAAAGTGTCTAATCCTAGATTTTTGAGGTACTAGAGGTACCACCGCCATTATTGGGCGGTACTACCACCTGACACCTGACACTGGGCAGTACCGCCACCCAGTCTGGGCAGTACGACCTCCTAACAGAGCTCGGATACTGAGCTCTATCGGTACCATCATTTGACAGGGGCGGTACCATCGCTGGCAACAATAACTACCGGCGGTACCACCACCCAATCTGGGCAGTACCACTGCCCAGTCTGGGTGGTACCATCGCCCAATCCACCTATGAGACTGGGTCTTCTGGGCGGTGCCACCATCGACCATGTTTTCAGGGGCTGATTGGGCTTGTTCAATCTGGCCCAAATTTACCCTATTAAGGGCCCAGTTGGCCCCTAATTAAGTTAATGGGATTATCTCCCAATCCTAACTTAATTTATGCTTTAACTATGATAATTAAGATATGATTATAGCACTTCTTGTTCCGGTACATCAATTGCTCTTCCGACAAGCTTCTGGCGTACTTCCGATGAACATCCGACGACTCTTAGCAATGCTCCAGCGGACTCTCGGCAAGCTCCCGGACATTATGATGATCTTCTTGGTGAGCTCTGATGAGTTTCTTTGGTAAGCTCCTGGACTTCTTGGTTCGTTTCGGCAGAACTTTTGACGAACGTCCGGACTTCCAGCGAACTCTCGAACTCCTAACATGATCTTGATCTTGACTCTGGCACAACACCTGCTTTATATCTTACTGCTATCATAGTTAATCCAGCACACTTTTCTCAACATATAGATTAGATCAAACAAATTATAATTGATTTCATCATCAAAATCCAAGATTCAACAAACGAAAGAGGAATCGACGGAGTGGATGTAGGTCACGATGACCGAACCACTATAAAAATCTGGTTTGTATTTCTCTTGTGCAATTTACTTTAAATGCAAACCACTTTACTTGCTTACTGCTTTCAATACATATACGAACGAGATTTCAAGTTATCTTCCGAGTTCGGTTTTAATCATATAAAGATTTTATGAAACCGACGTTTTTACCGCTACACTAATTCCCCTCTTAGTACCACTCTTGATCCTAATAATTAGTATCAGAGCCTCGTGATTTCTCATTTGGTTTAACACCCAAGAGAAATGGCTCTTTTTGGCTTTCAAGAGTGTCACTCTTCAATGGGATGGACTACACATATTGGAAAACTTGAATGAGAGTTTTCTTGCTTTCCTAGGATTTGAATTTATGGAATATTATCGAAAGCGGTTTTCGAATGTCTTCTCTTCCAATGAACCATTGGAATGATTTAGAGAAGAATACTTTTTTTTTAAATGCTAAAGCTATGAACGTTTTATTTTGCACCTTAGACAAAAATGAGTTTAATCGGGTTTCTACATGTGAAACAGCTTTTGACATTTGACATACTCTTGAAATCACACTTGAAGGCACTAGCAAAGTTAAAGATTCGAAATCAACTTTTTGATGCATAATTTTGAATTGTTTCATATGAAACCAAGTGAAACCATTGGAGACATGTACACCCATTTTACGGATGTCGTCAATGGTTTAAAAGCACTTGGTAAATTTTTTTCAGATTTTGAACTTGTAAACAAAATTTTACGTTCTCTTAGTAAGAGTTGGGATCCGAAAGTAACCACAATACAAGAGGTAAAAGATCTTAATAATTTTTCACTTGAAGAACTTTTTGGTTCATTGATGACATATGAAATGACGCATAATTTACAAAATGAACATGAGAACAACCTTCCAAATAATAGGAAGGATTTCAGACTAAGAACAATTGAAGACTACTAGAGCATAAACTCAAGTGATGGTGAACTTGAACTCCTCACTATGAAATTTAAAAAGTTCATGAAATAAAAATTAAAAAATAAAAAGAACGCAGCTACTTGCTATGAACGCAAGAAGAGGTAAGCACTATGAGATGAATCGAGCTCCTCAAAAGACGAAGAGAATATCAACAAAGGCGAGGTGGCAAACCACACCTTAACGGCTTTCGACGATGAGGTAATCAAAATCCCCTTAGTTTACTTTGAAATTACTTAATGTTTTCATGAATTATTTTTAATTTAGTTTAAGAAAATTATATATTTTTTTTTTGAATTGCATGTTTAATGATATAATGAAAATATAAAAATAAAATTGTATCATGCTTACCTTTCTAGTGATTTTAAAAATAATCATGAAAATTATATGTTTTATGATAAATAAACAAAATAATTTTGATTAAAAATGCCTTATGAAATCATGCTTGACGAAATAATGTAATGATGATTTGAAATCATGCTTAATGAGTTTATTTTTTAAAATTATGCATGATGATTCTTAAGATTTATGGATTATCGATTTTTACGATAATGAAAGTAGCTTTTTCGATTTTCAACATGATGCATGTTTTGATTTGGCATAAATGAAAAAGGTATGCTTATATAAAATAGTGTAAGTGTTGACGATTGTAAATTTAATGATGCATAATGATGTAATAAAAATATTAAATGTTTTGAGACCATGATTGACGATTTTATGCATGAGATTTTAAATTTATACATGATGATTTTTATGATTTATTGATCTTGATGATTTTTATGATAAATCTTGCACTTTCATTTTAAACGATGATATATATTTTGATTTGGCATAAAAAAAAAGACAAAGGCATGCTTGTACGAAACAAACTAAAAAAAGGAAAGCTTTCTCCTTGAAAAATTTCTCTACTTTATCGATTTTTCAAAAAATGAGAGATTAATAAATCTATCTATGTTTCTTTTTGAATCTATTGAAAATAATTTTGATTTGATGATTTGAATTTGAATGAGCTTTATCTTGATTTTTTAGGATTTATAACTAGAGATTTCTTATGAATCAATCAAGATATTATATAATTTTTTCCTCCAATGTTTCTTTTTGCCAATTGCTAAAGAGAAAATAGATGATCAAAATATTGATTTAATGATAGATGTATGGTACCAACAATCATGAAGTGATAAATGCTTTAGTATCATGCATAGGAGTAATGATGAAGGTTTTGAACACAAATGTTTGTATCATGTTTGATGATTTTACATTTTGAAATTATGCATGATGAGTTGAAGTGATGTTGGTTTAAATGTATGAATCAACAATCTGTTTGAATCATGATCTCTCTAATAAGCTAGAACCTCTTCAGAACACTTCTAATGAGACTTGGATTCTCTTATTTGAGTAATTGCCCCATAGTTATCGTAATATAAGGAATCAGCTCCTCACTACTTGGCCTAACTCCTAGATCTGTGATAAACTTCTTCATCCAGACTCCCTCTTTTGCTGCCTCTGTTGCAATAATGTACTCCGCCTCTACGGTCGAATCAGTAATAGTATCTTGCTTGGAACTCTTCCAGCATACTACTCCTCTATTCAGGGTATATATGTTGAATCTCGGATTTTGATGATGAAGTCAATTGTCATTTGTTATCTAATCTATATGTTGAGATAAGTGTGTAGGATTAACTACGATGAAAGTGAGACATGCAGCAGGAGTTGCGCCGAAGTCAAGACAATGATCACGTTGGGAGTTCGAGAGTTCGACGGAAGTTCGGACAATCGTCGGAGGTTCTACGGGAACAAATCCGAGAAGTCCATAAGCTTGCCAAAGAATCTCGTCGGAACTCGCCAAGTGAATCGTCGCAAGTCCAGGAGTTTGCCGGAAGTCCGTAGGAGCATCACCGAGGGTTCATCGGATGATCGACGGAAGTTCGTCGGAAGCTCGCAGGAAGAAGCGATTAATGCACCGGAGCAAGTTGCAGTAAATGTCTTGGGAATAATCGTAGTTAGCACATTGATTAAGTTGGAAATGGGAGGTGATCCCATTAACCTAATCTTGGGGCAATTGGGCCCCTGAAAAACCCAAATTGGGTCGAATGGATCAACCCATTCGGACCCTGATTTCTGCCAGGCGGTTGAACCGCCCAAGGTAGGAGGTTGCACCGCCTGGGCTTAGTCTCCGAGCGAGATTGGGAGGTGCAACCGCTCTAGCCAGGTGGTGGCACCGCCTGGGGCTCAGTCTCCGAGCGAGACTGGGCGGTGCAACCTCCCCTAACAAGAGGTGGCACCGCTTGAGCTCAGTCTTCGAGCTCTGCCAGGTGGTGCAACCGCCTCAGTCAGGAGGTGCAACAACCTGAGCTCGGTCTTCGAGCTCTAGCAGGAGGTAGCACCGCCTAGAGGCTCAGTCTTCGAGCTCTACCAGGCGGTGCAACCGCTCTAGTCAGGAGGTGCAACCGCCTGATCCCCGAATTCCGGGAATTGATAGTTTTGAGCTCCAAATTTGAATTGGGTTGGGGCCTATAAATACCCCACCCATTCAACACTGAAAGGGTATGAACTTACACCAAAATCTTGATCCTTTTCTGTGATTCTTAGAGCTCAAAATTGTTGTAAAGGCCAAAAGTTCTTCTCCCTTTGTTCTTCTAAGTTATGAGTTGTAAAGAGAGGTGAGAAAATTCTGTAAGGGTTGTCTCCTAAGCCCATCAAAAGGAGTGAAACTGTAAAAGGGTGTTTGGCCTTCGCCTATTGAAGGAAGGCCTCTAGTTGACGTCAGTGACCTCGTCGGTGGAGGAAGCCAAAAGTGGAGTAGGTCAAGATTGACCGAACCACTCTAAATCTCGGTTTGCATTTACTTTGACATATTATCTTTACTGCAAACCACCTCTGAAGCTTACTGCTTTCTGCGCATATACGATCAGGTTTCAAGCCTTGCACTTTCCGAATCAGCGTTTAGACGTAAATCTGCTTTTTCGTACGATCATCATATTTTAGATTATGTTTACGTTTTGATTTCTACCATAACTGCAAACTACCTTTATACCCTTGCTTAAACTACATCTCGCCTAATCAAGTGATTTATGAATCAGTATTTAAACGTAAATCAGTTTCTTCGTACGAACGTCGTATTTCAGTTTGCGCTTATATACTGGTTTTCATCATAACTGCAAACTGCCTTCATAGATTGAATTTAACATCATCTTGCTTGATCTTAAGTTAAAGTAATCTTAGAATCGGCTTTCACACAGAAATCGTTTTTATCGTTCGAACGCACTTTCGTTTTAATCACAGAAAGTTTTCCGTTGCACTAATTCAACCCCCCCCCCCCCCCCTCTTAGTGCTCTTGATCCTAACAATACACATACCTCAAATTTGACTTGCTATCATCGATATCGGACTGAAAATTCGAGTCTATGTAGCCTTCAACCCTGAGGCTACTACCTTCATATACTAGTAAAAGATTTTTAGTCCTTTTCAAGTACTTAAGGATATACTTTACTACTTTCCAATGCAATAAGCCTGGATCCGCCTGATACCTACTCATGACACTCAGAGCATGCTCTATATCAGGCCTGGTACATAGAATGACATACATGATAGATCCTATTGCTGATGCATAGGGTATCCTAACCATGTTCTCTCTTTCTTCAGGAGTCTCTGAGGACATACTCCTAGAAAACGATATCCCATGTCTCATCAGTATGAAACCTCTCTTGAAATTTTTGACAATGGTGTCTATGTACCTGGACTGTGACAAGCCAAGCATCCTCTTGGATCTATCTCTATAGATCTGAATCCCCAAGATATAGGATGCTTCCCCTAAGTCCTTCATGGAGAAGTGTCTAGATAACCAAGTCTTTACTATGGATAGCATTCCTACATCATTCCCAATGATCAGGATGTCATCCACATATAACACCAAGAAGGTGATAGCGCTCCTATTTACCTTCTTGTACACATAAGGCTTATCTTCATTCTTAATGAAATCATAAGATCTAATTGCCTCATCAAATCTTATGTTCCAACTTCGGGAAGCTTACTTTAGTCCATAAATGGATCTAAGCAACCTGCACACCTTATTTGGGCAGTCCTTGGACACGAATCCCTCAAGTTATATCATATACACCTCCCCCTCGAGGTTCCCATTGAGGAATACGGTTTTCACATCCATCTGCCAGATTTTATAATCATAGTGTGATGCAATAGCTAATAGAATTTGGATGGATTTTAGCATTATCACGAGTGAGAAGGTTTCGTCATAGTCAACACCTTCCCTTTGATGATACCACTTAGCCATTAGCCTTGCTTTATAGGTCACTACCTTTATATCTACTCCAATCTTTTTCTTAAAGATCCACTTGCAATTGATAGGTACAATACCCTCGGGTGCATTAACTAGTTTCCAAACCTTGTTGGAGTATATGGAATCCCTCTCAGAATTCATGGCTTCTTGCTACTTCCCGGAGTCTATACTCATAATAGCCTCCTCATAGGTCTGAGGATCAATATCATCAACATCCTCTCCTCTAATATATCTCACATATCTCTCAGGAGGATGGGATACTCTGCCGGACCTACGTAAAGTTAGAACTTGTGTGTTAGGTACCTAAACAGACTCCGACTGTAGAGTGGTGCTTGAGCTAGGTTCTCTAACCTCGCTCAAATTTATCATACCCCCACTATCTCTACCAAAAATGTGTTCCTTCTCAAAGAACATTGCTCTCTTAGCTACAAAGACCTTTTAGACCTCGAGATGATATAAATAATACTCATAAGTTTCCTTGGGGTATCCCACGAACTTGCACCGCTCCGTCCTTGATTCCAACTTATCGAGGTTTTGTCTTTTAACGTGGGCACGACAGCCCCAAATCTTAACAGCCTTAAGATAGAGCTTCTTCCCTTTTTATATCTCATATGGTGTAGACACTACCGACTTAGTTGAAACTATATTTAGAAGGTAAGTTGTGGCCTCTAGGGCATATCCCCAGAATGAGATATGTGGGTCAGTAAAACTCATCATGGATCATACCATGTCTAACAGCATATGATTCCTACTTGTAGATACACCATTGTGCTGAGGTGTATAAGGAGATGTCCATAGAATCCTATGGTCCTTGAGGAAATGGGTAAACTCTGTACTTAAGTACTCATCTCCTCGATCTGATCGAAGAGTCTTGATACTCTTTTTAGTCTGGTTATCTACTTCATTCTTATACTCTCTGAATTTCTCAAAGGCCTTGAACTTGTACTTCATTAAGTACACATGTCCATACCTTGAGAAATCATCAATAAAGGTAATGAAGTAGGAGTAATCACCAATGGCATGAGTTGACATGGGTCCACATACATCACTATGTATGAGTTCCAATAGCTCAGTGACTCTTTCTCCAGTTCCACTAAATAGAGAGTTGGTCAATTTTCCATGAAGACAAGGCTCGTAAGTTGCATATGACTCATAATCAAATGGATCTAGATATCCATCCTATAGCAACTTTGGAATCCTTCCCTCATGGATATGACCTAGCCTACAATGCCACAAGTATGCACTGTTCACCCCTCGTTTCCTCTTGGACACACTTACATTCATGATATATGAAGCAATATCTAGCATAAATAAACCTTTATGTAATATTCCTCTTGCCAATCTCCTCGGCTTTGCTAGAATCTACAATAAATTACAAATGTGATAAATAATATTGGTATCCAATACCAATACACTATCACAAAAATCTAACAACTAGAGATTTATCATGAATGTACCTGAAGCTTCTCTAAGCTTCTGTTTCGCCCTCTCTGCATGGTACTCTTTGCAGTTCCTCTTCTAATGCCTATCTTTGCCATAGTGGAAGTATTGGCCTTTGTCCTTTGCCGGGTCTTTCTTAGCAATCTTTGCTTTACCAAGTCTACCCTTGTCCTTCTTAAGAGACTTTTCTGCTTTCCTTTTCTTTCTGGTTTCACCTGAGTAGAGAACTGGTTTCTCCTTTTTGATAGTGCTCTCTGCCTCCCTCAACATATTGAAGAGCTTTGGGAGAGTCACCTCAAGCTTGTTCATATTAAAATTCTTTATGAACTGTGAAAAGGAATCTGATAAGGATTGAAGCACAAGATCCACACACAAGTTATCCTCTAGGACCATTCCTAGACCTATGAGTTTCTCTATCCACTCAATCATCTTTAGGACATGGTTCTAAACCGGTGTCCCCTCAGTCATCCTAGTGCGGAAGAGGCTCTTGGATATCTCATATCATTGAGTCCTTTCCTATTCCTCAAATAATTTACAAACATGTAGGAGAATGGATCTAGCATTCATCTTTTTATGCTGTCTCAGTAACTCAAGAGTCATAGAGCCCAACATATAACACTAAATAAGAGTGGAGTCATTAATGTACTTCACGTAACGAGCCATCTCATTCTCGCTTGCCCCTTCCTCGGGCGTAGGCATCACTGTATCAAGGACGTACACAAATTTCTCCGCCATGAGAACAATTCTCAAGTTGCAGAGCCAATCCGTATATGTTGGACCAGTACAACGGTTGACATCAAGTATGCTATGTAAGGGAATTGAATGTGACATTTTCTAAAATAAGATGCAGTAGGAATGAATAACATGCAGATTTTATAAAAAATAAATAATCAAGATATGAACTTTTATCTTAATATGCTCCCACTATTTTACTTGCGAGTCATGTGACACCTTCAGCACATGAAACGGAAGTCTCCGGTAAACTTCTAGTAGGGATCAGGATCCAATCAGCGTCTTAGTGTAACCTCGAGGGATTCGATCAATCACACTAAGCCCAAAAGGTAGGCAACTCTTGCTGATTATAACTCTTTGTGATTCCTGTCCTATTCGGCCTCTGAATCACCATGGTCTCGAGGGACTCGACTAACCATGATGCTCGGTTAAGTCAACACCATCATTACAAGATGAGTCTAATTCGATGATATACCCTCGAGGGACACGACCAAGCATACCATATCCTCAGGTCACCAGTGATATCTCTATGTTATAGGCAAGATAGCGAATTATGATATATGTGATGCTAGTCATAGGTGCCCAGCAAGCCAATCACGTGAGTGATGGCACGTGTGACTTGATACAGAATCTTTTTGCTAATTATATTTTGGCGTATATCACTTTATAACTATTGCATAAATGCATATATATATTATGATGTCCTTGGATTTGTGCAATGGGAATCGGATCGTGATGAGATCACGATAATCAGATCGATTCACCTTTAAACACATATCCTAAATAATCCCGGTCATAGATTACTCGAGAGGGACATCGTGATAACCGGATAGACTGGTGTGCTGTATACCCGTCCATATGATGGATGCAGCTGGTCTCATAGCTGCTCGTGTAGGGACACTAGGGATACAGTACAGGTGCTCATTGGAGAATGAGTTCACTTATTGATCCACTTACGGAATGCTGGATGATTGATGATGCCTTATTGTCAGACAGCGATTTCGTAGTCCTAGTGGTGTATCTAGTCCTTAAACTTGAGACACCAAGGATGTCCTTTATGAGTGCTCCACTCTTTGATACCAGACTTATAGGTTTGGCTATCCCAAATCTAGTACAGCTGGTCATTGGGAGTGGTAGTCGACCTTACGAGGGCTATTGAGTGTCGACAGAGGATCATCCACTCTCGGCGTCATGAGAGGAATATCCCATGTGTTCTTGCTCAGACAAATCCCTAGCCAGGGTCATTCGGGTTGAGAGAGAAAGAGTTCTCCGGGAGAATCCGATTAGAGCGAGACTCGAGTAGAAACCGTATGGGTCTGATAGCACCATGCTCGATATACGGTCTCTGAGATATTAGATGGATGAGGGACTATAGGTACACGGTAACTGAGGACAGACAGGTCCAATGGATTGGATTCCCCTGTATCGTCTGAGGACTACGGCGTAGTGGCCTAGTACATCCATAGTCGATGAGTCGAGTGAATTATTACAGAGATAATAATTCACTGAGTTAGAAGGAGTTCTGACAGGTATGACTCACGACCAGCTCGATATTGGGCCTAGAGGGTCACACACATATGGCAGGCATTGCGATGAGTAGAGGTTCGGATATGAGATATCCGACGGAGCCCTTGTCTTATTGGATGCAGATCCAATACCCACTAGGGGAGGACCCATTAGGGTTTGACAGGGGACCTCTATAAATAGGAGGGATTTAGAGCCTCATCGGCTAGAGTCTTTGCTTGCCCTTCCTATTCTCCTCTCCCTCTCCACCTTAGAGTAGGCCTGGAGTTTTGAGGAGCGTCGTCGCAACCCTGCAGTGTGGATCACCACTAGAGAGGAGGACGCTTGACCTCCTTCACCCTCTCCTAAGGATCTGCAAGGAAATAGGGATATACGATCTCCCTAGGTAACACAATCTCTATACGCAATTTTGTGTTTTGCGGATTTTTGCGCACCAATCTTCGCACGACGACGAACATCTTTTTGGGAATCGGGGATTTTTGTTTTCTTGTTCTTCCGCTGCGCATATGATGTCGCCCCCCATGATTTCCCAACAGTGGTATCAGAGCCAGGTTGTTCGTGCGAATGATTGGTTTTGAACTGCATGTGTTGTGTTTAGGAAGAATATTGATGTCAAAATCGTGACGCAAAAGCGAGGAAGGGCAGCAACAGTTGCTGCCCTCGATCTGCATGCCTACAGCCACCTGCAGCGGCAGCCGCAACTGTAGCCAGGCAGCACAGCGCCGGCGCATCCGCAAGCCCTGTGCCTGCAGCAGCCGGCTGGCGGTCTGCTTGCAGCAGGCTTGCTGCGGGCAGCCCACGGGAAGAGGCGCCGCAGGGCAGTGGCGCCTGCCGCCGCTGCTCCCGCGGGCGAAACCCCCCCACAGGGGCGGCCGCCCGGTGGTACAGCATCGTCTGGGGAGGCAGCGGCGCCCGAAGGGGGCACCCACCCGCAGCAGCATCGCCGCCAGCGGGCGTGCCGCCTGCAGGCGAGGGTAGTGCCCTCGCCCCGCCGCACAGGCCGCCGCCGGCAGGGTGGCGGCGGCGGCAGCAGCGAAAAGGGGAAAGGGTATTAGGGTTTTCTGGGCAAAAGATAATTTTGCCCCTCGGAATTTGAGAAATTCCAGTTTCTATCATTTGTCCAAATTACGAAAATACCCTTAGGAATTGAGAAATTCCCTACATGTCCTTGATTTCAAAAAAATATTAATTAATTAAAAGGTTTAGTTGATTATTATTTTTATTATTATCTAGTAGTCCTACATGATGATGATTATTTATACATGTGATGTATGATGTGTGGACGGATGATCATGGATCGTGTGATGTGTGTACTTGTGATTATTATTATTGAGGTCTGCGAACCTCCATTATATTTCTCGTTTATTGTCGGGCCTGCGTGCCTATGACTAAGTTGTAATCACATGAGGAGGCGCAGCGGGAGCGTGGATGCGATAGCGGGACCCACGAGACGGACGATCGTGATGCATGGAGATGCATCAAGATGTCGACGGAACCGACGAGGACGAGATGGACGATCACAGGGCATGGAGATGCACCGTTGCACACATAGATCTTGATGTGAGTGATTAGGCCTACTGGCTCGGGCCTAATCATATTAGGTTGTGGTCCATGATCATCTGGTGTGATTGCTTATACACATACTAGATATATATATATATTTGCATACGATGTAGATATATATTAAATATGTATATGTGTGACATGTCATATTAGGAGACCAAATCTTAGAAACATCTCTCGATAGTATTAAGTCGGTAAATGTGAGGCAATTAGATTGACCCACGTGGCCTTCCATCGTTATGAGTAGGAACCGATTCCCGGTGTAGGTTGAGTTGGTTGAGTCCCTCGAGACTCACCTATATCGCGATTCGCTATCTTGCTTACGACATAGAGATGTCACCGGTGACCTGAGGGCATGGTATGCTTGGTCGAGTCCCTCGAGGGTATATCATCAAATCAGACTCATCTTGTAACGAAGGTGTTGACTTAACCGAGCATCATGGTTGGTCGAGTCCCTCGAGGCCATGGTGATTCGGAGGCCGAACAGGACGGGAATCACAAGGAGTTGTGATCGGCAAGAGTTGCCTACCTTTTAGGCTTAGTGTGATTGGTTGAGTCCCTTGAGGTTACACTAAGACGCTGATTGGATCCTGATCCCCACTAGAAGTCTGCCGGAGACTTTCGTTTCACGTGCTGAGGGTGTCGCGTGACTCGTTAGTAAAATAGTGGGAGCATATTAAGATAGAAGTCCATACCTTGATAGTTTATTTCTTGCAAAAATCTGCATGTTATTCATTTCTGCTACATCTTTATTTTCAGAAAATGTCGCTTTCAAATCCCTTACATGGCATACTTGATGTCAACCGCCTCACTGGTCCAAATTATACGGATTGGCTCCGTAACTTGAGAATTGTTCTCACAGCGGAGAAAATCGTGTACGTCCTTGATACAGTGATGCCTACGCCCAAAGAAGGGGCAAGCGAGGATGAGATCGCTCGCTACGTGAAGTACATTGATGACTCCACTCTTGCTCAGTGCTATATGTTGGGCTCTATGACTCTAGAGTTACAGAGACAACATGAAAAGATGGATGCCAGATCCATTCTCCTACATGTCCGTAAATTGTTTGAGGAACAGGGAAGGACTCAACGATATAAGATATCCAAGAGCCTTTTCCGCGCTAGGATGACTGAGGGGACACCGGTTCAAAACCATGTCCTAAAGATGATTGAGTGGATAGAGAAACTCACAGGTCTAGGAATGGTCCTAGAGGATAACTTGTGTGTGGACACTATGCTTTAGTCCCTACCAGATTTCTTTTCACAGTTCATAATGAATTTTAATATGAACAAGCTTGAGGTGACTCTCCCAGAGCTCCTCAATATGTTGAGGGAGGCAGAGAATACTATTAAGAAAGAGAAGCCAGTTCTCTACACTGGTGAGACCAGAAAGAAAAGGAAAGCAGAAAGGTCCCTTAAGAAGGGAAAGGGCAAGGGCAAACAAGGTAAAGCAAAGGTTGCTAAGAAAGACCCAGCAAAGGACAAAGGCCAGTGCTTCCACTGTGGTAAAGATGGGCATTGGAAGAGAAACTGAAAAGAGTACCTTGTAGAAAGGGCGAAACAAAAGCTTGATGAAGCTTCAGGTACATTCATGATCAGTCTCCATTTGTCAGACTCTTATGATAACACATGGGTATTGGATACCGATAGTGCTTATCATATATGCAATTCGTTGCAGGTTCTGGCAAGGCCTAGGAGACTAGAGAGAGGCGAGATGGACCTCAAGATGGGTAATGGAGCAAAAGTTACTGTATTAGCTGTTGGCGTGGTCGCCCTACATCTGCCTAGTGGAGCTTTTATTGCATTAGATGCATGTTATTTTGTTCCTTCTATTATCAAAAATATTATCTCCATTTCATGTTTAACAGTTAGTGGATATAAATTTGTTTTTGAGAACAATGGTTGTTTGATATTATTAGATGACAAGATCATCACGAAAGGAACATTGCATAATGGTTTATTTATGTTAGACACCACTCCACATATCATGAATGTAAATGTGTCCAAAAGGAAACGAGATGAGTTGAACAGTGCATACCTGTGGCATTGTAGGCTAGGTCACATCCATGAAAGAAGGATTCAAAAGTTGCTAAATGATGGATATCTAGATCCATTCGACTATGTGTCATATGCAACTTGTGAGACTTGCATTCGTGGAAAACTGACCAAATCTTCATTTAGTAGAACTGGAGAGAGAGCCAATGAGTTGTTGGAACTCATACATAGTGATGTATGTGGACCCATGTCAACTCATGCCATTGGAGGTTACTCCTACTTCATTACATTTACTGATGATTTCTCAAGGTATGGATATGTGTACTTAATGAAGTACAAGTCCGAGGCCTTTGAGAAATTCAGAGAGTATAAAAATGAGGTGGAGAACCAGACTGGAAAGAGTATCAAAACTCTTCGATTAGATTGAGGAGGTGAATACTTAAGTACAGAGTTTACTCAGTTCCTCAAGGACCATGGGATATTATCCCAATGGACACCTCCTTATATACCTCAGCTCAATGGTGTCTCTGAAAGGAGAAATCGTACATTATTAGATATGGTATGGTCCATGATGAGTTTCGCTGACCTACCCATGTCATTCTGGGGATATGCCCTAGAAACCGCAGCTTACCTTCTGAACAGAGCTCCAACTAAGTCGGTAGTGTCTACACCATATGAGATATGGAAAGGGAAGAAGCCTGATCTTAAGGTTGTTAAGATTTGTGGCTGCCCTGCCCATGTTAAAAGACACAACCCCGATAAGTTAGAATCAAGGACAGAGCGATGCAAATATGTGGGATACCCGAAGGAAACTTGTGGGTATTATTTCTATCATCTCGAGAACCAAAAGGTCTTTGTAGCTAAGAGAGCAGTGTTCCTTGAGAAGGAACACATTCTTGACGGAGACAGTGGGAGAATGATAGAATTGAGCGAGGTTGGAGAACCAAGCTCAAGCACCACTCTACAGCCCGAGTCTGTTCAGGTACCTAATACACAAGTATCAACTTTACGCAGGTATGATAGAGTATCCCATCCTCCTGAGAGATATGTGGGACATATTAGAGCAGAGGATGTAGAGGATATTGATCCTCAGACCTACGAGGAGGCTATTATGAGTATAGACTCCGGTTTGTGGAAAGAAGCCATGAGGATCAGACAAATAGGTTATTGGCTTTAGGTCAAGTGGGAGATTGCTAGTCATAAGTGCCTAGCAAGCCAATCACGTGAGTGATGACACGTGTGACTTGATACATAATCTTTTTGCTCATTATATTTTGGCGTATATCACTTTATAACTATTGCATATATGCATATATATATTGTGATGTCCTTGGATTTGTGCAATGGGAATCGGATCGTGATGAGATCACGATAATGAGATCGATTCACCTTTAAACACAGATCATAAATAATCCCGATCATAGGTTACTCGAGAGGGACATCGTGATAACCGGACAGACTGGTGTGCTGTATACCCGTCCATATGATGGATGTAGCTAGTCTCATAGCTGCTCGTGTAGGGACACTAGGGATACAGTACAGGTGCTCATTGGAGAATGAGTTCACTGATTGATCCGCTTACGGAATGCTGGATGGTTGATGATGCCTTATTGTCAGATAGCGATTCCATAGTCATAGTGGTGTATCTGGTCCTTAGACTTGAGACACCAAGGATGTCCTGTATGAGTGTTCCACTCTTTGATACTAGACTTATAGGTTTGGCTGTCCCAGATCTAGTACAGTTGGTCATTGGGAGTGGTAGTCGACCTTACGAGGGCTATTGAGTGTCGATAGAGGATCATCCACTCTCGGCGTCATGAGAGGAATATCCCATGTGTTCTTGCTCAGACAAATCCCTAGCCAGGGTCATTCGGGTTGAGAGAGAAAGAGTTCTCCGGGAGAATCCGATTAGAGCGAGACTCGAGTAGAAACCGTATGGGTCTGACAGCACCATGCTCGATATACGGTCTCTGAGATATTAGATGGATGAGGGACTATAGGTACACGGTAACTGAGGACAGACAGGTCCAATGGATTGGATTCCCCTGTGTCGTTTGGGGACTACGACGTAGTGGCCTAGTACGTCCGTAGTCGATGAGTCGAGTGAATTATTACAGAGATAATAATTCACTGAGTTAGAAGGAGTTCTGACAGGTATGACTAACGACCAGCTCGATATTGGGCCTAGAGGGTCACACACATATGGCAGGCATTGCGATGAGTAGAGGTTCAGATATGAGATATCCGACGGAGCCCTTGTCTTATTGGATGCAGATCCAATACCCACTAGGGGAGGACCCATTAGGGTTTGGCAGGGGACCTCTATAAATATGAGGGATTTAGAGCCTCATAGGCTAGAGTCTTTGCTTGCCCTTCCTATTCTCCTCTCCCTCTCCACCTCAGAGTAGGCCTAGAGTTTTGAGGAGCGTCGTTGCAACCCTGCTGTGTGGATCACCGCTAGAGAGGAGGACGCTTGACCTCCTTCACCCTCTCCTAAGGATCTGCAAGGAAACAGGGATATACGATCTCCCTAGGTAACACAATCTCTATACGCAGTTTTATGTTTTGCGGATTTTTGCGCACCAATCTTCGCACGACGACGAACATCTTTTTGAGAATCGGGGATTTTTGTTTTCTTGTTCTTCCGCTACGCATATGATGTCGCTCCCCATGATTTCCCAACATGTGAGCCTCGAGGGACTCGACCAACTCAACCTACACCGGGAATTGGTCCCTACCTATAACAATGGAAGGCCACGTGGATCAATCTAATTGCCTCATATTTATACCGACTTAATATTATCTAGAGAGGGTTCTATGATTTGGTCTCCTAATATGTTATGTCACACATATACATATTTAATACATATCTACATCGCATGTAAGTATATATATATCTAGTAGGTGTATAAGCAATCACACCAGATGATCATGGATCACAGCCTAATGTGATCGGGCCCGAGCCAGTGGGCCTAATCACATACATAAAGATCTATGTATGCAGCGGTGCATCTCCATACCCTGTGATCATCCATCTCATCCTCGTCAATTCCGTCGGCATCTCGACACATCTCCATGCATCACGATCATCTATATCGTGGGTCCCGATATTGCATCCACGCTCCCGCTGTGCCTCCTCGTGTGATTACAACTTAATCATAAGCTCGTAGGCTCGACAATAAACGAGAAATATAATGGAGTCTCGCAGGCCCCAATAATAATAATCATAAGTACACATATCACACGGTCCATGTTCATCCGTCCACACATCATATATCACATGTATAAATCATCATCATGTAGGTGCTAGTCAAAGGTGCCCAGCAAGCCAATCACGTGAGTGATGCCATGTGTGACTTTATATAGAATCTTTTTGCTTATTATATTTTGGTGTACATCACTTTATAAATATTACATATATATATATATATATATATATATATATATATATATATATATATATATATATATATATATATATATATATATATATATATATATATATATAATGATGTCCTTGGATTTGTGCAATGGGAATCGGATTATGATGAGATCATGATAATGAGATCGATTCACCTTTAAACACAGATCCTAAATAATCTCGGTCATAGGTTACTCAAGAGGGACATCGTGATAACCGGACAGACTAGTGTGCTGTATACCCGTCCATATGATGGATACAGCTGGTCTCATAGCTACTCGTGTAGGGACACTAGGGATACAATACAGGTGCTCATTGGAGAATGAGTTCACTGATTGATCCGCTTACGGAATGCTAGATAGTTGATGATGCCTTATTGTCAAACAGCGATTCCGTAGTCCTAGTGGTGTATATGGTCTTTAGACTTGAGAAACCAAGGATGTCCTGTATGAGGGCTCCACTCTTTGATACCAGACTTATAGGTTTGGCTGTCCCAAATCTAGTATAGCTGGTCATTGGGAGTGGTAGTCGACTTTACAAGGGCTATTGAGTGTCGATAGAGGATCATCCACTCTCGGCATCATGAGAGGAATATCCCATGTGTTCTTGCTCAGACAAATCCCTGACCAAGGTCATTCAGGTTGAGAGAGAAAGAGTTCTCTGGGAGAATCCGATTAGAGCGAGACTCGAGTAGAAACCGTATGGGTCTGACAACACCATGTTCGATATACGGTCTCTGGGATATTAGATGGATGAGGGATTATAGGTACACGGTATCTGAGGATAGACAAGTCCAATGGATTGGATTCCCCTGTATCGTTTGGAGACTACGGTGTAGTGGCCTAGTACATCCGTAATCGATGAGTCAAGTAAATTATTACAGAGATAATAATTCACTGAGTTAGAAGAAGTTCTGACAGGTATAACTCACAGCCAGCTCGATATTGAGCCTAGAGGGTCACACACATATGGTAGGCATTACGATGAGTAGAGGTTTGGATATGAGATATCCGACGGAGCCCTTGTCTTATTGGATGCAGATCCAATACCCACTAGGGGAGGACCCATTAGGGTTTGATAGGGGACCTCTATAAATAGGAGGGATTCAGAGCCTCATAAGCTAGAGCCTTTGCTTGCCTCTCCTATTCTCCTCCCCATCTCCACCTCAGAGTAGGCCTGGAGTTTTGAGGAACGTCGTCGCAGCCCTGCTGTGTGGATCACCGCTAGAGAGGAGGACGCTTGACCTCCTTCACCCTCTCCTAAAGATCTGTAAGGAAACAAGGATATACGATCTCCCTAGGTAACACAATCTACTCTATACGCAGTTTTAAGTTTCGCATATTTTACGCACCAATCTTCGCACAACGACGAACATCTCTTTGGGAATCGGGGATTTTATTTTCTTGTTCTTCCACAGTGCATGTGATGTCACCCCAAGATTTCCCAACAGTGGTATCAGAGCCAGGTTGTTCGTGCGAATAATTGGATTTGAACTACGTGTGTTGTGTTTAGGAAGAATTTTGACATCAAAATCGTTGACGCAAAAAATAAAGAAAGGTAGCAACAGTTGCTACCCTTGATCTACATGTGTGCAGCGCAGCCGAAGGCAGGCAGAGAAGGGGCTGCGCCTATAGCAGCCGGCCGGCGGCCTGCTTGCAGCAAGCTTGCAACTAGTGGGGCTGGCAGCCCGCGGGTGCCCCACCTGCGGTCGTTACCGCACGGTGCCGGTAGGCAGGGCTACAGGCAAGGCGGCTACCTGCGTGCGGGCACTATGCCCGTGCGCAAGTGCGAAGCCGGCGGCTGCTGGACCCATGGGCAGAGGCACCACGAGGTGAGGCACCTATGGCCACAGTGCCGGCGGGCTGAGGCGCCACAAGGCAACGGCGCTTGCGACCGCTGCTCCTATGGGCAACCGCTCGGCGGGGCACTGCACCCGCGGGCACAACGCTCGCGGGAGCTGCGCCCTCCTATAGGGGCGGCGCCCCCGCCCCGCCGCACAGGCCGCCATCAGCAAGGTTGCGGTGGCAGCAACAGCAAAATGGAGTAGGGCATTAGGGTTTTTTGGGCAAAAGATAGTTTTGCCCCTCAGAATTTGAGAAATTCCAGTTTTTATCTTTTGTCCAAATTACGAAAATACCCCTATGAATTTAAAATTTTCCTATATGTCCCTGATTTCATAAAATACTAATTAATTAAAAGGTTTAGTTGATTATTATTTTTTATCTTTATCTAGTAGTCCTACATGATGATGATTATTTTTACATGTGATGTATGATGTGTGGATGGATGATCATGGACCATGTGATGTGTGTACTTGTGATTATTATTATTGAGGTATGTGAGCCTCCATTATATTTCTCGTTTATTGTTGGGCCTGCGTGCCTATGATTAAGTTGTAATCACATGAGGAGGCACAGCGGGAGCGTGGATGCGATAGCGGGACCCACGAGACGGATGATCACGATGCATGAGGATGCATCAAGATGTCGACGGAACCAACGAGGACGAGATGGACGATCACAGGGCATGAAAATGCATCATTACACACATAGATCTTGATGTGAGTGATTAGGCCTACTGGCTCGGGCCTAATCACATTAGGTTGTTGTCCATGATCATCTGGTGTGATTGCTTATATACTTACTAGATATGTATATATATTTGCATGCAATATAGATATATATTAAATATGTATATGTGTGACATGTCATATTAGGAGACCAAATCATAGAAACATCTCTCTCGATAATATTAAGTCGGTAAACGTGAGGTAATTAGATTGACCCACGTGGCCTTCCATCGTTATAAGTAGGAATCGATTCCCGGTATAGGTTGAGTTGGTCGAGTCCCTCGAGACTCACCTATATCACGATTCGCTATCTTACTTACGACATAGAGATGTCACCGGTGACCTGAGGGCATGGTATGCTTGGTCGAGTCCCTCGAGGGTATATCAGCAAATCAGACTCATCTTGACCGAGCATCATGGTTGGTCGAGTCCCTCGAGGCCATAGTGATTCGGAGGCCGAACAGGACGGGAATCACAAGGAGTTGTGATCGGCAAGAGTTGCCTACCTTTTAGGCTTAGTGTGATTGGTCGAGTCCCTCGAGGTTACACTAAGATGCTGATTGGATCCTGATCCCCACTAGAAGTCTTCCGGAGACTTCCGTTTCATGTGCTGAGGGTGTCGCGTGACTCGTTAGTAAAATAGTGGGAGCATATTAAGATAGAAGTCCATAGCTTGATAATTTATTTCTTGCAAAATCTGAATGTTATTCATTTCTGCTGCATCTTTATTTTTAGAAAATGTCGCTTTCAAATCCCTTATGTGGCATACTTGATGTCAACCGCCTCACTGGTCCAAATTATACAGATTGGCTTCGTAACTTGAGAATTGTTCTCACGGTGAAGAAAATCATGTACGTCCTTGATATAGTGATGCCTACGCTCGAAGAAGGGGCAAGCGAGGATGAGATCGCTCGCTATGTGAAGTACATTAATGACTCCACTCTTACTCAATGCTATATGTTGGGCTCTATGACTCTTGAGTTATAGAGATAACATGAAAAGATGGATGCCATATCCATTCTCCTACATGTCCGTAAATTGTTTGAGGAACAAGGAAGGACTCAGCGATATGAGATATCCAAGAGCCTCTTCTACGCTAGGATGATTGAGGGGACATCGGTTCAGAACCATGTCCTAAAGACGATTGAGTGGATAGAGAAACTCACAGGTCTAGGAATGGTCCTAGAGGATAACTTGTGTGTGGACATTGTGCTTCAGTCCCTACCAGATTCCTTTTCACAATTCATAATGAATTTTAATATGAACAAGCTTGAGGTGACTCTCCCAGAGCTCCTCAATATGTTGAGGGAGGCAGAGAGTACTATTAAGAATGAGAAGCCAGTTCTCTACACTGGTGAGACCAGAAAGAAAAGGAAAGCAGAAAGGTCCCTTAAGAAGGGAAAGGGCAAGGGCAAACCAGGTAAAGCAAAGGTTGATAAGAAAGACCCAGCAAAGGACAAAGGCCAGTGCTTCCACTGTGGCAAAGATGGGCACCGGAAGAGGAACTGCAAAGAGAACATTGTAGAAAGGGCGAAATAGAAGCTTGGAGAAGCTTCAGGTACATTCATGATCAATCTCCAATTGTTAGAATTTTGTGATAGTGCATTGGTATTGGATACCAGTATTGCTTATCACATCTACAATTTATTGTAAATTCTAGCAAAGCCGAGGGGAGATTGGCAAGTGGAATATTGCATAAAGGTTTGTTTATGCTATACACTACTTCAAATATCATGTTTGTAAGTGTGTCTAAGAGGAAATTAGATGAGGTGAATAGTGCATACCTATGACATTGTAGGCTAGGTCACATCCATGAGGGAATGATTCAAAAGTTGCTAAATGATGGATATCTAGATCCATTCGACTATGAGTTATATACAACTTGCGAGTCTTACCTTCGTGGAAAACTGACCAACTCTCCATTTAGTGGAACTGGAGAGAGAGCCACTGAGCTGTTGGAACTCATACATAGTGATGTATGTGGACCCATGTCAACTCATGCCATTGGTGGTTACTCCTACTTCATTACCTTTACTGATGATTTCTTAAGGTATGGATATGTGTACTTAATGAAGTACAAGTCCGAGGCCTTTGAGAAATTCAGAGAGTATAAGAATGAGGTGGAGAACGAGACTGGAAAGAGTATCAAAACTCTTCGATCAGATCGAGGAGGTGAGTACTTAAGTACAGAGTTTACTCAGTTCCTCAAGGACCATGGGATATTATCCCAATGGACACCTCCTTATACACCTCAGCTTAATGGTGTCTCTGGAAGGAGGAATCGTACGCTGTTAGATATGGGACAGTCCATAATGAGTTTCGCTGACCTACCCATCTTATTCTAGGGATATGCCCTAGAGACCACAGCTTACCTTCTGAATAGAGTTCCAACTAAGTCGGTAGTGTCTACACCATATGAGATATAAAAAGGGAAGAAGCCTGATCTTAAGGTTGTTAAGATTTGGGGCTGTCCTGCCCACGTTAAAAGACACGACCTCGATAAGTTAGAATCAAGGACAGAGCGATGCAAATTTGTGGTATTCCCCAAGGAAACTTATGGGTATTATTTCTATCATCTCGAGGACCAAAAGGTCTTTGTAGCTAAGAGAGTAGTGTTCCTTGAGAAGGAAAACATTCTTGGCGGAGATAGTGGGAGAATAATAGAGCTGAGCGAGGTTGGAGAACCAAGCTCAAGCACCACTCTACAGCCCGAGTCTGTTCAGGTACCTAATACACAAGTTTCAACTTTATGCAGGTCTGATAGAGTATCCCATCCTCCTGAGAGATATGTGGGACATATTAGAGAAGAGGATGTTAAGGATATTGATCCTCAAACCTACGAGGAGGCTATTATGAGTATAGACTCCGGGAAGTGGCAAAAAGCCATGAATTCTGAGATAGATTCTATGTACACCAACAAGGTTTGGAACCTAGTTGATATGCCCAAAGATATTGTACTCATTGATTGCAAGTGGATCTTTAAGAAAAAGATTGGAGTAGATGGAAAGGTAGAGACCTATAAAGCAAGGCTAGTGGCTAAGGGGTATCGTCAAAGGCAAGGTGTTGACTATGACGAAACCTTCTCACCCGTAGCAATGCTAAAATCCATCAGAATTCTATTGGCTATTGTAGCACACTATGATTATGAGATCTAGCAGATAGATGTGAAAACCACATTCCTCAATGGGAACCTCGAGGAGGAGGTGTATATGATGCAACATGAGGGATTCGTGTCCAAGAACTGCCAAGATAAGGTGTGTAGCTTGCTTAGATCCATTTATGGACTAAAGCAAGCTTCACAAAATTGGAACATAAGATTTGATGAGGCAATCAGATCTTATGACTTCGTTAAGAACGAAGATGAGCGTTGTGTATACAGAAAGGTAAGTGGGAACGCTATCACCTTTTTGGTGTTATATGTGGATGACATCCTAATCATTGGGAATGACATAAGAATGCTATCAACAGTAAAGGCTTGGTTATGTAGACACTTCTCCATGAAGGACTTGAGGGAAGCATCCTATATCTTGAGGATTAGAATCTATAGAGGTAGATCCAAGAAGTTGCTTGACTTGTCCCAATCCAGGTACATAGAAATAATTGTCAAAAGGTTTGGCATGAAAAATTCCAAGAGAGGTCTCATACCGATGAGACATGGGATATCGCTTTCTACGAGTATGTCCCCAAAGACTCTAGAAGAAAGGGCGAACATGGATATAATACCTTATGCCTCAGCAATAGGGTCTATCATGTATGCCATGCTATGTACTAGGCCTGATATAGTGCATGCTCTTAGTGTCACGAGCAGGTATCAGGCGGATCCGGGCTTGGAGCACTAGAAAGCAGTAAAGTGTATCCTAAGTACTTTAGAAGGACTAAGAATCTTTTACTAGTATATGGAGGTAATAGCCTTAAGGTTGAAGGCTACACGGACTCAAGTTTTCAGTCTGATGTCGATGATAGCAAGTCGAATTCAGGGTATGTGTACACCTTGAATGGATGAGCAATGTGCTGGAAGAGTTCCAAGCAAGATACTACTGCTAACTTGACCACAGAGGCGGAGTACATTGCTGCATCAGATGCAGCAAAGGAGGGAGTCTGGGTGAAGAAGTTCATCACAGATTTGGGAGTCGTGCCAGATAGCGAGAAGCCGATTTCCTTATATTGCGACAACTATGGGGCGATTACTCAAATAAGGGAACCCGGGTCTCATCAGAAGTGATCTGAGGAGGTTCCAGCTTATCCAAGAGATTGTAACCCGAGGAGATGTAGTAGTGGAAAGAGTTCTATCCGAAGATAATATTGCAGATCCACTAACAAAGTCGTTGTCTTAGATTGTCTTTAAGCGTCACTTGGGTCTGCTGAGGATCAGACAAATAAGTTATTGGCTTTAGGTCAAGTGGGAGATTGCTAGTCATAAGTGCCCAGCAAGCCAATCACGTGAGTGATGACACGTGTGACTTGATACATAATCTTTTTGCTCATTATATTTTGGCGTATATCACTTTATAACTATTGCATATATGCATATATATATTGTGATGTCCTTGGATTTGTGCAATGGGAATCGGATCGTGATGAGATCACGATAATGAGATCGATTCACCTTTAAACACAGATCCTAAATAATCCCGATCATAGGTTACTCGAGAGGGACATCGTGATAACCGGACAGACTGGTGTGTTGTATACCCGTCCATATGATGGATGCAGCTAGTCTCATAGCTGCTCGTGTAGGGACACTAGGGATACAGTACAAGTGCTCATTGGAGAATGAGTTCACTGATTGATCCGCTTACGGAATGTTGGATGGTTGATAATGCCTTATTGTCAGACAGCGATTTCGTAGTCCTAGTGGTGTATCTAGTCCTTAGACTTTAGAAACCAAGGATGTCCTATATGAGTGCTCCACTCTTTGATACCAGACTTATAAGTTTGGCTGTCCCAGATCTAGTACAACTGGTCATTGGGGGTGGTAGTCGACCTTACAAGAGCTATTGAGTGTCGATAGAGGATCATCCACTCTCGGCGTCATGAGAGGAATATCCCATGTGTTGTTGCTCAAACAAATCCCTGGCCAGGGTCATTCGGGTTGAGAGAGAAAGAGTTCTCCGAGAGAATCCGATTAGAGCGAGACTCGAGTAGAAACCGTATGGGTCTGACAGCACCATGCTCGATATACGGTCTCAGGGATATTAGATGGATGAGGGACTATAGGTACACGATAACTGAGGACAGATAGGTCTAATGGATTGGATTCCCCTGTATCGTCTGGGGACTACGGCGTAGTGGCCTAGTGCGTCCGTAGTCGATGAGTCAAGTGAATTATTATAGAGATAATAATTCACTGAGTTAGAAGGAGTTCTGACAGGTATGACTCACGGCCAGCTCGATAGTGGGCCTAGAGGGTCACACATATATGGTAGGCATTGCGATGAGTAGAGGTTCAGATATGAGATATCCGACGGAGCCCTTGTCTTATTGGATGCAGATCTAATACCCACTAGGGGAGGACCCATTAGGGTTTGACAGGGGACCTTTATAAATAGGAGGGATTCAAAGCCTCATAGGTTAGAGCCTTTGCTTGCCTCTCCTGTTCTCCTCCCCCTCTCCACCTCAGAGTGGGCCTGAAGTTTTGAGGAGCATCGTCACAGCCCTATTGTGTGGATCATCGCTAGAGAGAAGGACGCTTGACCTCCTTCACCCTCTCCTAAAGATCTGTAAGGAAACAGGGATATACGATCTCCCTAGGTAACACAATCTACTCTATATGTAGTTTTAAGTTTCTCGGATTTTACGCACCAATCTTCGCATGACGACGAACATCTCTTTGGTAATCGGGGATTTTATTTTCTTGTTTTTCCGCTGCGCATGTGATGTCGCCCCAAGATTTCCCAATAGTAGGACTACTGGATAATAATAAAAATAATAATCAATTAAAATTTTTAATTAATTATTATTTTTTAAATCAAGGACATGTAGGAAAATTTTGAATTCTTAGGGATATTTCATAATTTAGACAAAAGGACAAAATTAGAATTTCTCAAATTTCGAGGGGCAAAACTATCTTTTACCCAAAAAACCCTAATGGCCTTCTCCCTCTCCCCTACTATTGCCGCTGCAGCCACCCTACCAATGGCGGCCTTTGTTTGAGAAAGAACACATGGGATATTCTTCTCATGACACCGAGAGTGGATGATTCTCTATCGACACTCAATAGCCCTCGTAAGGTTGATTATCACTCCCGATGATCGGTTGTACTAGATCTAAGACATCCAAACCTATAAGTCTGGTATCAAAGAGTGGAGCACTCATATAGGACATCCTTGGTGTCTCAAGTCTAAGGACCAGATACACCACTAGGATTACGGAATCGCTGTCTGACAATAAGGCATCAAAAAACATGCTAGCTTGCTCATCTCTAAAGATAAGCAAAATGTTATTATCTCAAGAAAAGCAAACATGCTAAACTTGCACATCTCTAATTACTGCTAGCTTGCATGATGTAGAACTTGCTATCTTGAACATCACCAATACTTGCTAGCTTGCATGATAATAAAACTGTTTATTATGCAATGATTTAAAATTATGTCTAAATACTTGCTTAGATGATGCACTTCTCCTTTTTGTTGATGACAAAGGGGGAGAAGTATGATGTTATGCATAAGTTTTATAATAACATGTTGCTTGGATTTTTGAATCGAAGAGTTCTATCAATATGGCATATTGATAGGGGGAGTTGTTTGAACTCCAGGAGTTAAGATTAACTCCGTCATCAATTGGTTGTCATCATCAAAAAGGGGGAATTGTTGAATCTCATATTTTAATGATGAAACCAATTGATGAGCATTTATGATTTGATCTGTGTTTTGTGTGACGTAGGATGCTTCGATCAGGATGAGACAATTAAAGCAAGAAAAATCCTTTGAGCCGGAGGATCGGTCGACGTATTGACAGAAGGCTTCGAACCATGGTTTCGGGTATTGGGCCAAGAAGAGCGGATATTGCGCCAAGGATATCGGAGTTGCGGAAGTCAACAAGCCGATTGGGCAATAGGCCACAAGAAAGGACGATGAGTCGAAGAATCGGACGAAGCATCGATGGACCAATGACATGCCGGACAACATGATTCATGCTTAGTAATAATTGTCTAGATTGAAATATATTTTTACATGTGTAGGATTAACTACGATAGCAAGGCATAAAGCAAAATAAAGTCCCAGAGTCAAGAATACGATTTCATTGGGAGTTCAAGAGTTCGTCGGAAGTCCGGACGTTTTGTCACGGACTTAGCTGGTTTTGCCTAAGTCGTGTGGCACCCTTGCGTGTCCGTCCGTAAAGGTCTGCCTCCCCGAAGTCTCCCATTGTCCCTTAAGACCAACGAAAGAGAGAACGGGCTAGAGAGAACGCCTCAATCGGTATCCACAAGCAAACATCTCTAAAAAACACTTCATAGACAATGCAAATTACAAACAGACTTTACAAGCTCTGAACAGTGGCACAACAAAGGGTAAAATGGTCCATTTCAGACCGAAAATCTCTCACACATTTCCACATGACACAACCTTTATTTACAAGCCTAAAGAGGCCACCAACCCAACTAAAATGGGACTATTAAGCCTTCGGCTGCCCCTCTACATGCTGTATAAGGCATGAACATGCCAAAAGACACGGACATACATAAGCATTACATCAAACATCCTGTTTCGAAGTTTGTCCGTGACATTCTCCCCCACTTATTCCTTCGACGTCCTCGTTGAAGCCTTTGTCAACACTGCAACTCCTCGCCTTTGCTGAGTCTTCAATCTTCTGCTCCAGCTACAATGCGCCTCTTGGCTCCTTGTTGCTCTCCGCTGCTGTTTTTGAGTAGTCGAACCTTTGATCCGCCATGTTGCTTCAACTCACCAATGACTCTAACTCTGGTGTGGGGTTGGCTGAGTTGTGTTGATCCTTGTTGATTCCTGCGGATCCCCCAAATGAAGGAAAAGACCATCCTTACTGCGCCAGTCTCTCAAATTCCTCATGCTGCTTGAACTTGGTGGATGCTTGTTGGAGCTTTAACGAGCATCGTCTCGCAAACTTCTGAAGTTTTGGGTCCTTCCTCCACAAAATTTGCTCATTGACTCTTCTTTCACTTAGTTGTCACATCCAAGTAGGTTTGCATCACTTCCGCTTTCGATTGGCATTTCGTTGGGAAATGAAGTGGACAATCTACTCTCAGTAGCACTGATCACCATTGGTGAGGATTTGACAATGATTGTCTTCCATTATCTTCGAAGGGTCAACTTGTGTAGAGCTCCTTTGTTGGATAGATAAGAGAATTGGGGTACTCGATTTCGCCCATTCTCTTAAGAGTTGAGAAGGCAAAGGTTACTTGACTTCACCCGCCTCCTCGAGGTTGTACTCCATGCATCGAGCTGGTTACTAGCCTTCGCCTGCTCTTTGCTCACACTTCTGAATCACTTGAAGTGTTTGCACTCCTTGCGTTGAGTTAGTTACTGTGATTCACCTTCTCAATGCCATTGAACTTCTGGAATGCAGGAAGTTTTCACCCCGACTTGGAGTAATTCTCTCATAGGTTTGGTCGCCTCTGGGATTGTACCGTCTTCTCCATCAACCCTGCCGCTTACTCCACTGAATAGCAAAGGTACAGCACTGCGTACTGCCTGCTTCATTCCTTGGTTATGCACTCTTGCATGACCCGAAGTCCTTCACTTTCGGTTATCTTGATGAGAAGCACATTGACACCGGTCTTACGAAGTTCTTCGGCCTCTGCCCTTCAGCCTTGTCTCGGTACTTGGAGATTGCCTCTGCATGCTCCACCTCCTCGGCCCCTTTCACGACCAAGCGCTCTCCCTCCATGAGAGCAAGGGATCAATGACTTTCACGGAAGTCCTGCCTCTACGGTACCATGGCGCTGCCATGCCCATGGCACTACTATCCGTCGCCTCGCATCTGTATCCCTTCTCTTTACAATCAGTAGATATGCCTCTGTGGCACTCCTCCGAGTCCACCTCCATTCTAACTGATTGCTTGATTTTGGGTAGCTAAGTCCCTCTGGACTCATCGTCGCTTCCTCGCCCCTTTCGACCCCCTGCTTCAACACCTCTATGTTCTCCAAGCAGTCCGTTTGGTCGATGGAAAGACAGACTGCAACTCCCATGCATGGCCTCTGCCATCACGTTGTAGGGTTTACACCGATTCTGTTCTCCTTAGCTTCCTTGGTAGCAACGTTCGCTTACTCGGCCTTGTCCTCTGACTTGCCGGGCTCCCTTAAGCGAATATGAGCTCTGGAGCAGTCCAACTCTCCAACTGCTTCGATCATACCTCTGCATGATCAAGTTACTCCCATGGAACTCACTGGTACTTGCATTTGAACTTTTCCCTTGGTGGAACACAGCCCCCATATGCTGATGACCAAGGCTTTCATCCGAAGCAAAATTCGATGCACGCACGGAAGACCCGCCTCTGCGGTACCATGGCCTTCACTCCTTGAATCCATAGCCCTTCTTGCCGTCGTATTGTTCACCGAAGTGGAGCTTCCAGTAGCTCTCGATCATACCTCCATATGATCTAGTCCCTCCCGGGACTATATCGTGTGTATCGCATTGCCACGAACTGTTCCACCACGATCCGCTGCACCATGTCGCCTCCTGGTGACATCTCCATTGCATTCTGATCCTTGTGGAATAAACTCGAATTGTGAACCCTCCATATGTGGCCTCTGCCAATACATCGCAGGGTCTCCTCCACCTTCGATTTTATTCGCTCCTTTGGCAATCGACCTTCATCCACCCACGCTTGGGTCACACCTAGATGAAGCACCGCTCTAGGACAGTCCATCGCTTAGTAGCTCCCGAAGTCCACCGACTTCACTGTAATTTGTGCACCATTGTTTGGATCCTGGGCCTCTGCCCCTACCAGCACAATCTCCGCTGCGCACCGCTTCCTTCATGGCAACTTGAATGACAACACTATGGCATATTCTTCAAGAGTACCCGCCTCTACGTCCTCTTGCCCCGTGCTAAGGCCTTCTGAACTCAACTTCGCCTCCGCAAATTGAGTCGCCTTAGTTCCTCCATCAAATGCTCCTCCGAGATAAGGTGCATGTGCCCCGAAGCTCCCTTCGTCTTTGGCACCATGCAAGATGAGTCCGCTCCGTGAGAATGAAGGACCCATGGAACAACATGATCTTACTCTTGCCTCTGCAAGAGTTCATGTCCTTGACCTCTCTGTCTAAGGAAAGCACTGTGCCTCTGCTCCATGTTCCAACTTCTATGCTGGCTCCCTTCGAGCGGCTTGAGTACTTCGCCAAGTTACCCCCAAGTTGCTCCGTCCTCGTTTTTGCATTGAGTTGATGGTGGCCCTCGCGCCCACCATTCCACGGGTCAGCCCTCCCTTGAGTCCGATCTCCGTATCAACTCCAAGTGTGCCTTCATTTAAGTTGCTTTGGGTCACTCCCCCACTTGATCTCGCAATGCATCCACCAATGCATTCTCTCAAGCGAGATCATGCGATGACTCCTCGCCACTTGCTCAGTCCATCGAGCTTCGTGGAGTTGTTGTTTGTTGAGGTACTCCTCCTCAACATGTAAGGTCTATCTCACATGATTCTCCCTCTAGAGAGCTGGGACTTATCCCTCCTTGATAACTATCCCATTGGAGCAACATCTCTCTTTGTTTCGGAGACCACCATCCCCTTGGACTACTCCGATCTGCTGAACAAACTATGCATTGTTCTGCCTCATGCAAACGCACTTGCTAGATTGTGACTCCCCGTCAATATAGTCCCAGCTGCACCCCTCAAGGCCTAGCAACATGCTGAACTCGTTGCACACTTCAGCCTCCTACGGACGTATCCTTCACATGCATAAGAGAAAGTTTCAATGCTCCATGGCACCGAGTTTCGGTCACCTTGGGATGGCCGCGAACATTCCATCGTCCGTATACAAGCCCATGCATGAGTACCAAATTCTTCGAGTTAGCAATTCCCCTCACCTCTGTGAGCTTTGCATAAATCTTTTGGTCGTTGAGCAACTCATTCCACCTTGGATGGTTTCATCCTTTACCAAGTGCCTCGCTTGCCTTGAGCACCATCAAGTATAGTTGTCAACGTTGAGCCGTAGCTCAAACTCAGCCATCTCAACCTTTGTGTGCTCCACATTCTTCCAAGCTTGCCTGTTATCATGGTGCCTCTTGCGCGAAGGGTTGGCCATTCCTCTGAATGCCAATCTCGGATGCCCGCTCCTCTGAGCGACTCCTTTTCCCTACATCTCCATGCCCGTTTTCTCCCAAATGGTCGCGCGTGTGCTGACTGCCCTCAACGCAGCCCCGCTAGGTCCCCCACGTTTGCATGCTAAGTGTTTCTATGAGTGCTTATCCAGCTCTGATACCATCTGTCATGGACTTAGCTGGTTGTGCCTAAGTCGTGCGGCACCCTTGCGTGTCCGTCCGCAAAGGTCAACCTCCCCGAAGTCTCCCATTGTCCCTTAGGACCAACAAAAGAGAGAACGAGCTAGAGAGAACACCTCAATCGGGATCCACAAGCAAACATCTCTGAAAAATACTTCATAGACAATGCAAATTACAAATAGACTTTACAAGCTCTGAACAGTGGCACAACAAAGGGTAAAATGGTCCATTATAGACCAAAAATCTCTCACACATGTCCACATGACACAACCTTTATTTACAAGCCTAAAGAGGCCACCAACCCAACTAAAATGGGACTATTAAGCCTTCGACTGCCCCTCTACATGCTGTACAAGGCATGAACATGCCAAAAGACACGGACATACATAAGCATTACATCAAACATCCTGTTTCGAAGTTTGTCCGTGACAGTTCGTCAAAAGTTCTGTCGGAATTGACTGAGAAGTCCCAGAGCTTGCTAGAGAAGCTTATCAGAACTCGCTAAGAAGATCATTGTGAAGTCTATGAGCTTTCTGAGAGTCCGCTGGAACATTGTCGAGAGATCGTCGGAAGTTCACCGGGAGATCGCCGGAAGAAACTTAAACTTACGGACTTATTTAGCTTAGTAGATGTCATAATTCTCATAATTAGCATATAATTAGGATTAAAATTGGGCCAACCCAATTAGGGGCTAGTTTGACCCATGTAAGGATTGTGTTGGGCCTAATGAAAGGCCCAAACAGTGACCCAAGAGGTGGCATCGTCATGGCACAATCTTCGAGACTGTGTTAGGCGATGGTACCACCAATCTGGGTAGTGGTATCGCCCAGTGGTAGTGTCAAGCGGTGGTACCACCAGTCTGGGTGATGGTACCACCCAGTGCAGTGTCAGTGTCAGACTAACACTAGCGGTGGTACCGCCCAACATAGGCGGTGGTACCGCCCGTGCGTAGGAAACCTAGGATGGGATTTTTTAGGCTCCAAGTTTGAATCAACTTGAGGCCTATAAATACCTCTCTCATCCCTGGATAACACACAAGTACAGAGAGATTAAAAGTGGGAAAATGCTATTGCAATTACTTGAGAGATCCCCTCCTCTAGTCTAAGTTTAGAATTATATTTAAGAGAAGTGAGTGCTTGTAAAGGTTATCTTCTAAACCTGTGAAAAAGAGAAGAGGGGTGTAAAAGGTGGTTGGTCTTTACCTATTGAAGGAAGACCGATAGTGGATGCCGGTGGCCTCGATGGAAGAGGGATCGATGAAGTGGATGTAGGTCACGACGACCAAACCATTATAAAAATCGGGTTTACGTTTCTCTTGTGCAATTTACTTTAAATGTAAACCACTTTACTTGCTTACTGCTTTCAATACATATACGAACGAGATTTCAAGTTATCCTCCGAGTTCAGTTTTAATCATACGAAGATTTTACAAAACCGACGTTTTTACTACTACATTAATTCACCCACCCCCCCCCCCTCCTCTTAGTGTCGCTCTTGATCCTAACAAGCTGGTCATCGAGAGTGGTAGCCAACCTTACGAGGACCATTGAGTGTCGATAAAGGATCATCCAAGCTTGGTGTCATGAGAGGAATATCCCATATATTTTTGCTCAAACAAATCCATGGCTATGTTCATTTGGATTGAGAGAGAAAGAGTTCTTCGGAAGAATCCAATTAGAGTGAGACTCAAGTAGAAACCGTATGGGTCTGACAACACCATGTCCGGTATACGATCTCTGGGATATTAGATGGATGAGGGACTATAGTTACATGGCAACTGAGGACAAACAGGTCCAATGGATTGGATTCGCTTGTATCGTCTAGGGACTACAGCGTGGTGGCCTAGTACATCCACAATCGATGAGTCGAGTGAATTATTATAGAGATAATAATTCACTAAGCCAAAAGGAGTTCTAATAGGTATGACTCATGGCCAGCTCGATATTGGGCCTAGAGGGTCACATACATATGGTAGGCATTACGATGAGTAGAGGTTCGAATATGAGATATCCGTCGGAGCCCCTATCTTATTGGATATCTAATAAGCCCCTGAATTATCGGATCCTATGGATAAAATCCAATAAGAGCCCATGAGATATTATTGGATAGAGATCCACTAATCTAATGGGCTTGGATAGTTGGATGAAGATCCAATACCCAATAGGGTAGGATCCATTAGGGTTAAGTTGATAAGGGACCTCTATAAATAGGAGGGAATCAGTGGTTCATAGGCTAGACCCTTTTTGGTTTTCCTCTCTTATTCTCCTCCCCTTCTCCTCCTTAAACCAGGCCTAGAGTTTTGAGGAGCGTCGTTGCAACCCTTCTATGGATCACCGCTAGAGATGAGGGTACTTGACCTTCTTCACCCTCTCCTAGAGATCTATAGGGATTCAAGGATATACGACCTCCCTAGGTAACACAATCTATCTTATACGTAGTTTTAAGTTTCGTAGATTTTTTTGTACCAATCCTTGCATGACGACAAACACTTATTTGGGAATTTGGGGATTTTGTTTTTCTGTTCTTCCGCTGCGCATGTAATGTTACCCTTAAGATTTCCCAACCACTAGTGGTACCACCGCCATTATTAGGCGGTACCATCGCTTGCAGACTAACACTGGGCGGTACCACTGCTTAGTTTGGTGGTACTACTACCTGACAGAACCTTAGAGATTGGGCTCTAGCGGTACCATCGCCTGACAGGGTGGTACCACCACTTGGCAACATTAACTATCGACGGTACCACCACCCAATCTGAATAGTGTCATCGCTTGATAGGGTGATACCACCGCCTGGCAGCATTAACTATTGATGGTACCACCACCCAATCTAGGCAGTACCATCGTCCAAACAGCCTAGTAGGTTGAGCCTCAAGCGGTGTCACCACTTGGGCCAACTAAGGGTCACTGAATGGGCCTTTCACTTGGCCCAAAATAGTCCCAACTCAGGTCAAGTTGGCCCCTAATTAAGTTAGTAGAGTTATACCCAAACCTAACTCAAATTAAGACCTAACTTCGATAATAAAGACTTAAACAATTATAAGACAGTAAATCTAAGTTGTTTGGCTTATCATTTGTTTATCCGAACTCTCAACGAACTTCCGGTGAACTTTCGACACATCATCCAAACCTTCGGTATATCGCTTGATCTATCGGCATGCTGACTCCCGTAACTTTCGATCTTTGTGCAACATTTGATTCTTCCGGCTCGATGCTTATTTTCTAACTCCGGCCTAATGTATAATTCTTCTTGGTTTAATCATTTTACCTTTTCTAATTAAAGTTAGTCCTGCATCACTTTTCTCAAATAGTATATTAGATCGTAAACTCATCAATTGATTTCATCATCAAAATATGAGATTCATCACTATCGACACTGAATAGCTCTTATATGGTTGGCTGCCACTCCTAATGATCGACTGTGTTAGATCTAGAACTTCCAAGCCTATAAGTCTGGTATCAAAGAGTGAAGTACTCATTAAGGACATCCTTGGTGTCTTTAAGTCTAAGGACCAAATACACCAATGGGATGACAAAATTGTTGTTTGATAATAAGGTATCATCAATCATCCAACATCTTATGAGCAGATCAATTGTGAACTCATTCTCCAATGAGCGCATACATTGTATCCCTAGTGTCCCCACATGAGCAACTATGAGACCAACTGTAACATCCCTCATTTTTAAAAATTTTATAAGGGCCTATTTGTAATATAGGGACATAAATGTAAATATTAGAAATGTGATATGATTTGTGAAAGATTCATATTAGGTTTAAAATAAAAATTGGTGAACATGTGTCATTAACTAACCTAAGGTTGGTGCTACCTATGTTTGTTCTAAGGATGACATATAGGCCTCTTTCATGCATGTTTGCCACCTTGCAATCCTTATATTAGCTAAATTTAATGCATTAGAGGAGAAATAAAAGGATGAAAACTTAAGAGCTATAGCCAACATTTAGTTTGAGAAGAGAAGGGAATAGGAATTGAAGTAGAAGAGGAAGAAAAGAACCTTTGCTTTGGCTTGAGGTTTTGCATTAATTCCACACCTTTGGGGCTCAAATTTGTTCAAGGAAAGTATTCTAACTCCTTCCTACAAAAATCTTAATCTATGATTTCATCTTAATTCTATAAACTTTAGAATATTTGGCTTCATACTTGATTATTCGGGAATAAAACTATGAATTTGAAATTTTTCCAGATTTGACCTTTTTGTATTTTTTTAGCCATAACTTTCTGCACTGAGATTTGATTTAGGAAAAACTAGATTCTTACGAAAATAGACTCATCGATCTTTCTTTTGATACTAAGATTGATAAATTTGGAGTCAATTTACCTATTGAAACTGTTATTTCAATTAACCCTATGAAATCTATAAAACAGAGACCGTCGGTTTTGACCTTTCAGTATTCTCTTGGTTATAACTCTCCGTTGAAAACTCTAATTTATGTGAAACATGATTTATTAGAAAATAGATCATAAATATTTCTATGAATATATGATTTGAATGATTTAGAGTATAAATGCCTATTGAATCATCTGTTCAAATCAACTCTATGAAGTCTATAAAATAGAGATAATGTTCTTTGACCTTTGGTTACTAAATTATTTATAACGCCTTGCTGAAAACTCTGATTCATACAAAACTCCGATATATCTTTTGAATGACCCCTATTTTGTACAAATTAGAGCATAATTTATTATCCAAATAATTTATGAAATGTGTCTCTCAAATTCTGTCAGAATCGAGCTTTGATCAATTTCGCCTATTCTTGTTTCATATCTTTAGAAATTGATTTTAGCTAAAATCCTTACTTTTGTTGAGCTTTACATTGTTGCTTCAAATTCATGTATACTCTTGTCCTATGAGTATTTCCATACCTTGATCTGTTATGTAAACTTCATGTTTGTATTGTAATGTTTTGTATAAGCACATATATTTCGTTATTCCGCATGTGTTTCCAATATGTCCCAACTTTATTGTTCACAATGCCCTTTTGTACTATGGCATTTGTGGGTTTATTTGGACCTTTGCTAGAAATAGTAAAGGGATTATATAGACCTTTGCCAGAAATGGTAAAAGGATTATCTGGACCTTTGCTAGAAATGGTAAAGGGTATATACTTAGAGCCCGCAATGCTCTCCCGGCTCCCTCTGGCTTCATCTAGATATGGATGGATGACGCTCCCAAACATGGGAGATTATGTTTGGGATCCTACTTCACCTTCTATTTGTTTGATATAATATCCAGAGCTTTAGTTATATGCTTCTATCTGTGCTTTGGATAAGAATGAAATGTATGCAACATCAAATGCAAACGTTTGAGCTTCTGTTTCGTATTTGTTCTTTGATATGTTCTGAAATGCTTCTTATGCTTCCAAAACATTTCATATGCCATTGATATACTCCAAAATGCTTCATATGCCATTGATATGTTCCGAAGCATTTCATCCGCCATTGATATGTTCCGAAATATTTCATTCACCATTGATATGCTCCGAAATGCTTCCTATGTCATTGATATACTCCGAAATGCTTCATATGCCATTGATATGTTTCGAAGCATTTCATCCGACATTGATATATTTTGAAATGTTTCATCCGCTATTGATATGTTATGAAATGTTTAATCCACCATTGATGTGCTCCGAAATGTTTCATATGTCCTTTGTTGAATCTCATATTTTGATGATGAAACCAATTGATAGTATTTATGTTTTAATCTGCGTTTTGAGTGACACAGGATGCTTCGATCAGGATGAGATAATTAAAGCAGGAAAAATCATGTTGTGCCGGAGGAAAACATGTTAGAAGATTGGACGTCGAGCCGGTAGAACGATCGACGTATCGACAGAATGCTTTGGGCTATGGATTCGGGCATCGGGCTAAGAAGAGCAGATATTGCACCAAGGATATCAGAGTTGCGGAGTCAACTAGCCAATTGGGCAATAGGCCGCTAGAGAAGATGATGCGCCAAAGAATCGGACAAAGCGTCGAGAGACTAATGAAATGCCGGACAACTTGATTAATGCTTAGTATTAATTGTCTAGATCGAAGTGTGTTTTTACATGTGCAGGATTAACTATGAAAGCAATGCATGAAGCAAAATGAGGTCCAAGAGTTAAGGACACGATTACGTTAGAAGTTTAAGAGTTTATTGGAAGTTTTGGAGGAACCAACCGAGAAGTCTTAGAGCTTGCCAGAGAAGCTCATCGAAACTCACCAAGAAGATCATCGTAAAGTCCAGGAGTTTGCCAGAAGTTCACCAGAAGCTCATCGGACGAATAGACATAGGGACTTGTTTTGCTTAGCAAATGTCTTAGGATTTCATAGTTAGTATGTAATTGGGCTTGGATTTGGGCCAACCTAATTAGGAGCCAACTAGGCCCATGTAAGAACTATGTTGGGCCCAATAAGAGGCCCAAACAGTGCCCAAGAAGTCTCATCGTCATGGCATAGTCTTCGAGATTGTGTCAGGCGGTGGTACCGCTAGTCTGGGCGGTTGTACCGCCCTTGGCAGGGTGCCAGGCGGTGGTACCGCCCAACACTACCCCCTAGACGGTGGTACTGCCAGGCCTGGGCAGTGGTACCGCCCAGGGCAGTGTCAACCAGACTGACACTAAGCGGTGGTACCGCCCAACGCAGGCAGTGCTACCGCCCGTGCTCGGGGAACCTGGGATAGGAAAGTTTTAGGCTCCAAGTTTGAATCAACTTGAAGCCTATAAATACCTCTCTCATCCTTGGTTAAAGCACACAAGCACAGAGAGTCTAAAAGCAAAGAAATGCTGTAAAAATCACTTAAGAGATCCCTCCTCTAGAATTCTATTTAGAGAGGAGTAAGTGAGTGCTTGTAAGGGTTGTCTCCTAAACCCAGTAAAAAGGAGAAGAGGGGTGTAAAAGGTGATTGGCCTTCGTCTATTGAAGGAAGGCCTCTAGTGGACATCGGTGACCTCATCGGAGGAGGAAGCCGAAAGTGGATGTAGGTCACGTTGACCAAACCACTCTAAAACTGCTATGTTCTCTGGTTTGCAATTACTACCTGTCATTTATCTTTACTGCAAACATCTTTAATAGCTTACTACCTTCAATACATTTATGTATGCTTTCAAGTTAAGTTTTCGAAATCGGTTTTTCGTCGGAAATGGTTTTATCATACAAAAGTTTTTGAAGACGTAATTTTTATCCGCTGCACTAATTCACCCCCCCTCTTAGTGCCGACCCTGATCCTAACAATTGGTATCAAAGCCTCGTTTTTCATATTTGGTTTAACACTCAAATTGAAATAGTTCTTTTCGGCTTTCAAGAGGGTCACACTCTTATTCGTCCTCCCTTTTTCAATAGGACGACTACACTTATTGGAAAACTCGAATGAGAGTTTTCTTGCTTTCATTAAATTTCGATTTATGGCATATAGTCGAAAACGGATTTGAGATGTCTTCTCTTCCAATGAACAATTGGAATGATTTGGAGAAGAAGACATTTTCTCTAAATACAAAGGCTATGAATGCCTTATTTTGCGCCTTAGATAAAAACGAGTTTAATCGGGTTTCTATGTGCGAAATGGCTTTTGACATTTGGAATATTCTTGAAACCACTCACGAAGGCCACAAGTAGATTAAAAGATTCGAAAATCAACTTTTTAATGCATGATTTTGAACTTTTTCGAATGAAACCAAGCGAAACCATTAGAAACATGTACACTCATTTTACGGATGTCGTCAATGGTTTAAAAGCACTTGGTAGAAGTTTTTCGGATTTTGAACTCGTTAACAAGATTTTACGATCGCTTTCAAAAATTTGGGATTCGAAAATAATGGCAATGCAAGAATCAAAGAACTTGAACCATTTTTCGATTGAAGAACTAATTGGTTCATTGATCACATATGAAATGGTGCATAATACACATGATGAACATAATGAACAAAATCACCTTCCAAAGAACAGGAAGGATTTGGGACATAGAACATTTGAAGACCACTCGAGCATAAGCTCAAGTGATGGTAAACTTGAACTACAAAAGAAAATTAAAAAGTTAATAAAATAAAAATTTAAGAACAAAAAGAATGGAACTACTTACTTTGAACGTAAGAAGAAGAACAAAAATTGGGATGAATCGAGCTCCTCCGAAGACGAGGAGAAAATCAAGAAAGGCGAGGTGGCAAACTACGCCTTAACCAATTTCAACGATGAGGTAATCAAAATCCCCCTAATTTACTTCAAAATTACATGTTGCTTTCCATGATGCTTTTTTTTTTTTTGTAATTTAGTTTTGAATTAATTTTCTTAAAAATTAAATGTTTAAAAATGAAAATGCAAAAAATATGATCATGCTCATAATTTTGAAAATGATAATAAGAATTGTATGTTTTATGTTAATGTAATAAAATGTTAGATATAAATCTAATGATTGTACACCTAGTAAGATTAATCTTATGTATATGCTTGAGAAGCAAGAATGTGTATTTTGATTATTTCCATATTGCTTTTCAATGACGATGCATGGCTTTTGTATAGAAGGCTTGATATTTTTTTTATGAACCTTGTATTTGTTTTTCAAACATGATGTATGGTTTTGACATAAGAATGAAAAACTTAACCATGCTTATATGAAATCAATAACTTAAAAAGTATCACATAAAAAGAAAAATATATTATTGGATTTAAAATCTTGAATCTATTTATGAATTTTGTGAACCATGAAATTGATTTTGATGGTTTGAATCTAATGGGTTTTATTGAAATCACGATCTTGATTTCTCGAAATTTATAACATGAAATCCTTTATGAATCAAGATTTCTTACTCTTTATTCTCTTACATTTTGAGAAAATTTTCAATATGAACCATAAGAGTTCTTATGCATGAATTGAAATCTTTTTCTCCTACGTTTCCTTTTGTGATTTACTAAAGAGAATATCTTTTTTTAAAATTCATGACTTAAATTTTCATTTGAAAATCTCTTATTATTTGATCTCCTAAGATCTCTCTTTGAATATTTAAATATGAGAATTTTCTAGATGAATCATGATTTTGATGATTGAATATTTGATATGCATGAATTGAGATCTTGCTCTCCTACTATTCTTTTTGCTATTCACTAAAAAGAAGACTAATTCTAATAAACCATGATATGCTATATGAATTTTATTGTATTCATGAAGTAATATCTCATCACCAAATTCTTCTTGATATTCCTTATGTGATGATATGAATGCATAAAATATTCATGAATTTATTTTGATGTATACAAGAAGTTTCGATCAGTAGGATATAATTTGACAAAATTGGTACCATCATGATGTGAAATATTTATGATTTGGAATGATGCGTGCAATACTTATGCTTTTTATTATGATATATGTGATGTATTGCATATGATGTGAATCATGATTAAAATTACTTTAATTTGAATTCAAGGTTTATCTCAATTATGGAATTTTGAAATAAGAATGATTACTTACCTTTGTCATGATTTAGAAATTGACATAAAGGGTCTTCCCTTCTTTTTGACAATGACAAAGGGGGAGATAGCTAGCTTGCATAATTCAAGAAGAAAGCAAAAATTACATTTCTCAAAAGAGAAGAAATTGCTATCTTGAACATCACTGATAATTGCTAGCTTGAAATCTCAAGAAAATGCAAAAAGTGCTATCTTGCAAATCTCAACAGAAGCAATATGTGCTAAGTTACACATTTCAAGAAGAGGCAAAAATTGCTATCTTGAACATCACCAAAAATTTGCTACCTTGCATGATGTAAAATTTGCTAGAATTGCTAGCTTGTGATTTAAAGAGAAGCAAAGAATTGCTATCTTGCCTATCTCAAGAAGCAAAACATGCTAAATTTGCACATCTCTAATTTGCTAGCTTGTATGAAGTAAAACATGCTATCTTACTACCTTTGCTAAATCTTGATAGCTTGAATGTTCTAAGCATGATATAGCACTTGCTAAATTTTCAAGCTTACAAATTGTATGATGATAAAACTTGATATTATGTTTTTCATGCAATGATTTAAACTTAGATATCATAAACACACAAGAGTTGGAACTTCTCCTTTTTGTTGATGACAAAGGGGAAGAAGTGAAGTATATTGATGTCATGCATGATTTGATTATGACATGTTTGCTTGGATTTTTGAATCTAAGAGTTACTATCAATATGTCATATTGATAGGGGGAGTTTGTTTAAACTCCGGGAGTTAAGGTTAACTCCATCATCGATTAGTTATCATCGTAAAAAAGGGGGAGATTGTTGAATCTCATATTTTGATGATGAAACCAATTGATAGTATTTATACTTTAATCAATGTTTTGAGTGATTCAGGATGCTTCAATCAGGATGAGATAATTAAAGCAGGAAAAATCATGTTGTGCCGGAGGAAAACATGTCAGAAGATTGGAGGTCGAGCCGGTGGAATGGTCAATGTATCGACAGAAGGCTTTGGGCCATGTATTCGGGCATCGGGCCAAGAAGAGTGGATATTGTGCCAAGAATATCGGAGTTACGGAGTCAACTGGCTGATTGGGCAATAGGCCGCAAGAGAGGACGATGCACCGAAGAATCGAATGAAGCGTCGAGGGACCAATGAAATGTCGGACAACTTGATTAATGCTTAGTATTAATTGTCTAGATCGAAGTGTGTTTTTACATGTGCAGGATTAACTATGATAGCAAGGCACGAAGCAAAATGAAGTCCCGGAGTCAAGGACACGATTACATTGGGAGTTCGAGAGTTCGTCCGAAATCCGGACGTTCATCGGAAGTTCTAGAGGAACCAGTTGAGAAGTCTCAGAGTTTGCCAGAGAAGCTCATTGGAACTCGCCAAGAAGATCATCGTGAAATCTAGGAGTTCGTTGGAAGTTCGTCGGAAGCTCGCCGGAAGAATAGACATAGGGACTTGTTTTTCTTAGCAAATGTCTTAGGATTTCGTAGTTAGCATATAATTGGGCTTGGATTTGGGCCAACCTAATTAGGGCCCAGCTAAGCCCATGTAAGAATTGTGTTGGGCCCAATAATAGGCCCAAACAGTGCCCCAAGAAGTCTCACCGTCATGGCACAGTCTTCGAGACTGTTTCAGGCGGTGGTACCGCCAATCTGGGCGGTTGTACCACCCCTAGTAGGGTGCCAAGCGATGGTACCACCCAGGGCAGTGTCAGCCAGACTAACACTAGGCGGTGGTACCGCCCGTGCACGGGAAACTCGGGATGGGAAAGTTTTAGGCTCCAAGTTTGAATCAACTTGAAGCCTATAAATACCCTCTCATCCTGGGTTAAAGCACACAAGCACAGAGAGTCTAAAAGCAAAGAAATGGTGTAGAAATCACTTGAGAGATCCCTCCTCTAGCCTTAAACTTAGAATTCTGTTTAGAGAGGAGTAAGTGAGTGCTTGTAAGGGTTGTCTCCTAAACCTAGTAAAAGGAGAACAGGGGTGTAAAAGGTGATTGGCCTTCGCCTATTGAAGGAAGGCCTCTAGTCGACATCAGTGACCTCGTCGGAGGAGGAAGCCGAAAGTGGATATATGCCACATTAACCGAACCACTCTAAAACTGCTGTGTTCTCTGGTTTGCATTTACTTCCTGCCATTTATCTTTACTGCAAACCTATTTAATAGCTTACTGCCTTTAATATATTTACGTACGCTTTCAAGTTAAGTTTTTGAAATCGATTTTTCGTCGGAAACGATTTTATCATATGAAAGTTTTTAAAGACATAATTTTTATCCACTGCACTAATTCACCCCCCTCTTAGTGCCGACCCTGATCCTAATATCTTTGATATTCTCTAAAATGCTTCATATGCTATTGATATGTTTCGAAGCATTTCATTAGCTATTGATATGTTCCGAAATGTTTTATCCGCCATTGATATGCTCTAAAATGCTTCATATGCCATTGATATGTTCCGAAGCATTTCATCTGCTATTGATATATTCTGAAATGTTTCATCCGCCATTGATATGCTCCGAAAAGCTTCCTATGCCATTGATATACTTCGAAATGCTTCATATGCCATTGATATATTCTGAAGCATTTCATCCACCATTAATATGTTCTGAAATGTTTCATTATATCAATGATTTGCTCCAATTAGTCTTTACTCTCTTGTTATGAATAAAACATGCTTCGAATGAAATAATATTGTAAATCTGCATTCGTTGAGCGGCTATCTATGAACTCTTGTATCCTTGCCTTGTATTTGGTACCTTATTTGCTTTAAAACTGTCCTTTTTCACCATTGCTGAGCTTGTTGAGCTCTATGTGCTCACCCCGTTGCTATATAAATTTTTCATGGTAGCTTGTCACTCACTAGAATGTTTAAATTGAGCTACGATAGTGGAAAACTAGAAGACTTTGGGCAAACCTTTAGTGGATGATATATTTTTGTTGTAAAAGTACACTTGGTGTCTAATGAAATGTTGATGGTAAATATGAACTTATGAGTTTTGTAAATGTTTAAAGAATCTCTCATGTTTAGTATTTTGGAGTGTTAAGCTAATTTGTGTAATGATATGAACATATGGTAAACATTAAATTTTGTGATTATATAGAATACCACACTTGTGGATTTATGATGTGGTTATTATCTTGGTGTGTTGGTTTTAGATTTTATGATTCTATCGAGTAATGTGGTATATGATTTTAAACTACATAGGTCTTATGGAATTATGGATGTGAATAACTTGACCATTTTCTTAGTTTCCCCAAATGTGTGTTTGGATCCTAGAATGGATTATTGTTGATTAAAAATTTTGGGGGCATGACACCAATTGTCTCCATTATATGGACGGGTATATAACATACTAGTTTGTCTAGTTATCTCAATGTCTCTCTCAAGTAACCTATGACTAGAATTATTTAGTGTTTGTGTTTAAAGGCGAATCGATCTCATTATCGTAATCTCATCACGATCCAATTCTCATTACACAAATCCATTAATATCACAATATATCCATGCAACAAGCAATATAAAATGATAAAATACCAAATAATATAATAAACAAAAAGAGTTTGTGTCATATCACACGTATCATCGCTCATGTGATTGGCTTGTAGGGCATAACTAGTAGTGATGTCTTTTGATTTGTGCAATGAGAATCAGATCATGATAAAATCATGATAATAAGATCGATTCACCTTTAAATATAGACCCTAAATCATCTCGGTCATAGGTTACTCAAGAAGGATATTGAGATAGCTAGATAGATCGATGCGTTGTATACTCATCCATATGATGAATGCGACATGTCTCATAGTCACTCGTGTGGGGATACTAGAGATATAATACAGGTGCTTATTGGAGACTGAGTTCCCTGATTGATCCACTTACAAAATGCTAGATGGTTAATGATACTGACATCAAATAGCAATTCTATAGTCCCAGTTATGTGTCTGGTTCTTAGACTTGAGACACCAAAGATGCCTTGTATGAGTACTCCATTATTTGACATTAGGCTTATAGGTTTGGAAGTTTCAAATTTGGTACAATCGATTCTCAAGAATGGTAGCCAACCTTATAAAAGTAATTGAGTGTCGACAGAGGATCATCTACTCATGGTATAGCGAGAGGAATATCCCGTGTGTGCTTACTTAAATAAAATCCTTGGCCAAGGTTGTTCGGGTTAAGTGAGAATTGTTAGTTTGGCAAGTCCCATAGTCCCACATCGGGAAAATCAGACTCGTTGTCTCGTATTGGAACTATAAATAAGGGTCTGAGCTTTGAAGTCAGATGCACCACAGACACCATAAGTAGCACCACAAGAAAAACCGAAGTGTTTGCTTTGGTTTAAGTCCATACTCATTTAAATAGTTTGGACTTATAGTTTGGTTTTTGCTTCAGAAAAGAGAAGAAATACATGGCTATTTATAGGGCTTCTAAACCCTAACTCCTAATAGGACTCCTACTTAAGACTCTTACTTCTAACCAACTCCTAATATGACTCATACTCAAGACTCCTATTCCCTTACAACTCCTAATTCTTCTCTAAGAAAAAACCTCCCACATAAATGTCCTTCTCAATTAGGACTCTCCTAGCTAGAGTCCTAACATACCACCACTTGTGTTGGGCGGTACCATCGCCAGTGTCAGTCTGACACTAACACCCTGCACTGGGCGGTACCATCACCCAAACTAGCGGTACCACCACCTAACAGCCTCTTAGAGATTGTGTCTGGGAAGTACCACCGCCCAGATCGATGGTACCATCACCCAGACTGGCGGTACCACTGCTTGACACAGTCTCAGAGACTATGCCACGATGATGCCACCTCTTGGGTCACTATTTGGGTCTTTTATTGGGCTTAACACAGTCCTTACATGGGCCCAACTGGCCCATAATTGGGTTGGCCCAATTTCAATCCTAATTATGTGCTAACTACGAATTCTATGGCATACAAGTCCGTAAACCTAGGTTTCTTCTAGCGAGCTTCCGACGATCTTCCGACGAAATTCCGATGATTTCTTGGCAATGTTCTAGTAGACTCCCGGTAAGCTCTTGGGCTTTAGGATGATCTTCTTAGAGAGTTCCGATAAGCTTCTTTGGCAAGCTCCTGGACTTCTCGGTCAGTTCCGGTAGAACTTCCGATGAACGTCTGGACTTCCGACAAACTTTCAAACTCCTAACAAAATCACGTTTTTGACTCCGGGACTTTATTTTGCTTTATGCCTTGCTATCATAGTTATTCCTGCACACATAAAAACACACTTCGATCTAGACAATTATTATTAAGCATGAATCATATTGTCCGGCATGTCATTGGTCTATCGACGCTTCGTCCGATTCTTCGACACATCATCCTCTCTTGTGGCCTATTGCCCAATCGGCCAGTTGACCTCCACAACGCCGATATCCTTTGCACAATATCTGCTCTTCTTGGCCTGATGTTCGAATCCATGGCCCGAAGCCTTCTGTCGATACGTCGATCGATCCTTCAGTGTGACGTCCAATCTTCTGACATTTTTCTCTAGCCCAACATGATTCTTCCTGCTTTAATTGTCTCATCCTGATCGAAGCTTCCTGCATCACTCAAAACGTAGATCAAATCATAAACACTTATCAATTGGTTTCATCATCAAAATCCGAGATTCAACAATCTCTCCCTTTTTTATGATGATAACCAATTAATTACGAAGTTTAAACAAACTCCCAGAGTTTAAACAAACTCCCCCTATCAATATACCATATTGATAGAATCTTGAATTCAAGTCAAAGCAAATTTCATCATGAAATTTGTAACACATCATCATGCATCATGCATAGCATCATACTTCTCCCCCTTTGTCATCAACAAAAAGGAGAAGTGCAACTAGTAAGTGTTTAAACATAATTTCAAATCATTACATAATAAACATAATCTTCAGTTTTATCATCATGCAAGCTAGCAAAAATTTTATAATATTTTAGAACATGCAAGCTAGCAATTTTGAGATATTCAAGAAAGCAACCCTTGCTTCTTGAAATATGAAGTTTATAAATTTTGCTAGATGTGCAAGTTTAGCATGTTTTGCTTCTTAAGATAGGCAAGATAGCACTTCTTGCTTCTCTTTTGAGATTAGCAAGCTAGCAAGTTTGCCTCTTTTCGTGGTGTGCACGTTAGAAATTCTTTCTCCCCCTTTGTCATTAGCACAAAGAGGGGAATAACGAAACAATGGTGCAATTCATCAATTTTCAAATTATGACAAAAATAAAGTGTCATTCTTATTTCAATATGTCATAATTGAGATAAACCTTGAATTTAAATTTAATTCTAGTCAATGTAATTTTAATCATAATTCACATTATATGCAATACATCATGTACATCATTATAATAAAATCATAAGTATTGCATGCATCATTTCAAATCATAAATTATTCAAATCATGATGGTATCAAAATGTCAAATTATATTACATCCTACCATGCATAATCATAACTTCTCATTTGTTTGCATCAACATAAATTCATGAGTATTTCATGCATAGTTTCATATCGTTACATGAAAAATATCAAGAGAATTTTGGTGATGAGATATACAAATCATGAAGACAAATTGGGAATATCAAGAGATATATTATAATTCTTTTTTTATAACTCAAATAGTGAAAAGAAATAATTATAGTAGACAATCTTGATTTATAAAAAAAATTCAAGTTATAATCCAAGAAATCAAGAGAAACCATGATTCATTTTAACAAATCTCCTCTTAAATAAATAACAAAAAGAATTCTTAGAAGATCATAATATAAATAAAATTCATTCAATCTTGTAGGAGAACAAGATATTAATTCATGCATATAAAATCTCTCAATTCATTATGAATCATAAAAATTGTAATTCCGAAAAATCATGATTCATTTAGAAAATTTTCTTCTTTAGTAAATGACAAGAAGAAACATGGGAGTTCAAAAAAATAAGATCTTGATTCATAAACAATTTCAAGTTATAAATCACGAGAAATCAAGATTATGATTTTGATAAAATCCATTAAATTTAAATCATTTTCATTATCCATGAGATTCACAAAAGCATAATATACATGGATTCATTAATGAAAAATCAATAAGATAGAGATGGAAAATGTATTCCTCCTTTATATATATATATATATTTCATTTGAAGTTGTTTATTTCATACAAGCATGCCTTATATATTATGGTTTAAAATCAAAAGAGTAAATCTCATCATGGAAATCATTAAGATCAATGAACCATAAATTACCCAAAAATCATCATGCATAATTTCGAAATATAAACTTATTAAGTATGATCATTATGCATTACTTCAAATTAAACATGATTTCATTAATCATAGAGCATCTTCAATCAAAGTCGAGAAATAATACGGAAATCAACATGATACACGTTAATGCTTCTTAAACTAATCTTGTTAGGTGTACAAGTATTAGATTTATATCTAACATTTTATTACATTATTACATCATTAAAACATCAAGCATGATTTCATAAGGCATTCAAAATCTTTTTTTTTGTTTATCATAAAACATGTAATTTTTATGATTATTTTTTAAATCACTAGAAAGGTAAGCATGATCCCATTTTTATTTTTTTAATTTTCATTACATTATTAAACATATAATTTTCAAGAAAAATAATTAAAAATAACTCATGAAAAGCATCATGTAAGTTTGAAGTAAACTAAAGGGATTTTGATTACCTCGTCGTCGAAAGCCGTTAAGGCATAGTTTCCACATCGCCTTTGTTGATTTTCTCCTCGTCTTCGGATGAGCTCGATTCATCTTTTGGCAACTTCTTCTTGCGTTTATAGTAAGTAGTTCAGCTCTTTTTAAGTTTATTTTTATTCTTTAATTATTATTTCATGAACTTTTTAAATTTCATGAAGAGTTCAAGTTCACCATCACTTGAGCTTATGCTCAAGTGGTCTTCGATTGTTCTAAGTCTCAAATCCTTTCTGTTCTTTGGAAGGTTGTTCTCATGTTCATTTTGTGTATTGTGCATCATTTCATATGTTATTAATTAACCAAAAAGTTCTTCAAGTGAAAAATTATTAAGATCTTTTACCTCTTGTATTGCGGTTACTTTCGGATCCCAACTCTTATTAAGAGAATGTAAAATTTTGTTTACAAGTTCAAAATCCGAAAAACTTTTACCAAGTATTTTTAAACTATTGACGACATCCGTAAAACTGGTGTACATGTCTCTAATAGTTTCGCTTGGTTTCATATGAAACAATTCGAAGTCATGGATTAAAAGATTAATCTTCAAAACTTTTACTCTACTAGTGCCTTCAGGTGTGATTTTAAGAGTATGCCAAATGTCAAAAGTCGTTTCGCAAGTAGAAACCCAATTAGACTCAGTTTTGTCTAAGGCGCAAAATAGTGCATTCATAGCTCTAGCATTTAAAGAAAAAATCTTCTTTTCCAAATCATTCCAATGGTTTATCGGAAGAGAAGACCTTCAAAAACTATTTTCAATAATATTTCATAAATTTAAATCCAAGAAAAGGAAGAAAACTCTCATTCGAGTTTTCCAATATATGTAGTTCGTCCCATTAAACAAGGGAGGACGAATGAGAGAAAGTCCCTCTTAAAAGCCGAAAAGAGTTATTTCTCTTGGATGTTAAACCAAATAAGAAATCACGAGGCTCTAATATCAACTGTTAGGAATGAGTCGACACTAAGACGGGGGGTGAATTAGTGTAGCGGTAAAAATTACGTCGGTTCAAAACTTTGTTGCGATTAAATCTATTTCCGACGAAAAATCATTTCGTAAAGGTATTAACTTTGAAAGCGTATGGAAAAGCATAGTAGATGTAAAGCAAGTAAAGTGGTTTGTAGTTAAAGTAAATTGCTCAAGAGAAATGCAAACTAGATTTTTATAGTGGTTCGGTCGTCGTGACCTACATCCACTCCATCGATTCCTCTTCCGTCGAGGCCATCGACATCCACTATCGGTCTTCCTTCAATAGGCGAAGACCAACCACCTTTTATAGCATAATTCTTCTTTTACCGGGTTTAGGAGATAACCCTTACACCCCTACTTTCTCCTCTCTCAAACTATTTTGACGCTTAGAAGAGAGAGAGGAGTTCATACAAGATTACAATTGTGTTTTCTCACTTTTAAATACTCTGTGCTTGTGTGTGTTAACTAGGGATGAGAGGAGTATTTATAGGCCTCAAGTTGATTCAAACTTGGAGCCTAAAAATATCTCATCCCGGATTTCCTAGGTATGGGCGGTACCAACGCTTGTGCTGGGCGGTACCACTACTAGTGTCAATCTGACACTAACACTACACTAGGCGGTACCACCACCTAGTATGGCGGTACCACCGCCTAACACGCTGCACTGGGTGGTGCCATCGCCCAGACTAGCAATACCACCACCTAACAGCCTCTCGGAGACTATGTCTGGGTGGTACCATCACCCAAACCGGCAGTACCACCTCCTAACACAGTCTCAGAGACTGTGCCACAACGGTGCCACCTCTTGGGTCACTATTTAGGCCTTTCATTGGGCCCAACATAGTCCTTACATGGGCCCAACATAGTCCTTGCATGGGCCCAACTAGCCCATAATTGGGTTGGCCCAATTCTAATCCCAATTATGTGCTAACTACGAATTCTAAGGCATACAAGTCCGTAAGTCTAGGTTTCTTCTAGCGAGCGTCCGGTGATCTTTCGGTGAACTTCCGACGATCTCTCGGCTGTTGGGAAATCTTGGGGGCGACATCACATGCGCAGCGAAAGAACAAGAAAAAAAAATTCCCGATTCCCAAAGAGATGTTCATCGTCGTGCGAAGATTGGTGCTCAAAATCCGTGAAACTAAAAAACTACGTATAGAGTATATTGTGTTACCTAGGGAGATCGTATATTCTTGTTTCCTTACAGATCTTTAGGAGAGGGTGAAGGAGGTCAAGTGTCCTCCTCTCTAGCGGTGATCCACACAGCAAGGCTGCGACGACGCTCCTCAAAACTCCAGGCCTGCTCTGAGGTGGAGAGGGGAAGGAGAATATGAGAGGCAAGCAAAAGCTCTAGCCTATGAGGCTTTGAATCCCTCCTATTTATAGAGGTCCCTTGTCAAACCCTAATGGATCCTCCCCTAGTGGGTATTGGATCTACATCCAATAACCCAAGCCTTTTAGATTAGTGGATCTCTATCTAATAATCTCTCATGGGCTCTTATTGGATCTCGTCCATGGGATCCAATAATTCAGGGGCATATTGGATATCCAATAAGACAAGGGCTCCGTCAGATATCTTATATCCGAATCTCTACTCATCGCAATGCCTACCATATGTGTGTGACTCTCTAGGCCCAATATCGAGCTGGCCGTGAGTCATACCTGTCAGAACTCCTTCTAACTCAGTGAATTATTATCTCTGTAATAATTCACTCGACTCATCGACTAAGGATGTACTAGGCCACTACGCCGTAGTCCCCAAACGATACAAGGGAATCCAATCCATTGGACCTGTCTATCCTCAGTTACCGTGTACCTATATTCCCTCATCTATCTAATATCCCATAGACCGTATATCGAGCATGGTGCTATCAGACCCATACGGTTTCAACTCTAGCCTCGCTCTAATCGGATTCTCCCTGAGAACTCTTTCTCTCTCAACCCGAATGACCCTGGCCAGGGATTTGTTTGAGCAAGAACACATGGGATATTCCTCTCATGACGCCGAGAGTGGATGATCCTCTATCGACACTCAATAGCCCTCGTAAGGTCGGCTACCACTCCCATGACCAGTTGTACTAGATCTGGGACAACCAAACCTATAAGTCTGGTATCAAAGAGTGGAGCACTCATATAGGACATCCTTTGTGTCTCAAGTCTAAGGACCAGATATACTACTAGGACTACGAAATCGCTGTCTGACAATAAGGCATCATCAACCATCCAGCATTCCATAAGCGGATCAATCAGTGAACTCATTCTCCAATAAGCACCTATACTGTATCCCTAATGTCCCTACACGAGCAGCTATGAGACCAGCTACATCCATCATATGGACGGGTATACAGCACACCAGTCTGTTCGGTTATCACGATGTCCCTCTCGAGTAACCTATAACCGGGATTATTTAGGATATGTGTTTAAAGGTGAATCGATCTCATTTTCGTGATCTCATCACGATCCGATTCTCATTACGCAAATCCAAGGACATCACAATATATATATGCATATATGCAATAGTTATAAAGTGATATATTCCAAAATATAATAAGCAAAAAGATTCTGTATCAAGTCACACGTGCCATCACTCACGTGATTGGCTTGCTGGGCACCTATGACTAGCATCAGCAATGTTCCAGCGGACTCCCAGCAAGCTCCTAGACTTCACGACGATCTTCTTGGCAAGTTCCGACTAGCTTCTTTGGCAAGCTCCTGTACTTCTCGGTTAGTTCTGGCAGAACTTCCGACGAACATCTGGACTTCCGATGAACTCTCGAACTCCTAACAAAATCACGATCTTGACTCCGGGACTTCATTTTGCTTTATGCCTTGCTATCGTAGTTAATCCTACACACATAAAAAACATACTTCAATCTAGACAATTATTACCAAGCATGAATTATGTTATCCGGCATGTCATTGGTCCATCGACGCTTTGTCCGATTCTTCAGCGCATCGTCCTCTCTTGCGACCTATTGTCCAATCGGCCAGTTGACCTCTGTAACTTTGATATCCTTAGTGCAATATCCGCTCTTCTTGGCCCGATGCCTGAATCCATGGTCCGAAGCCTTCTATCGATACGTCGACCGATCCTTCGGTGTGACCTCCAATCTTCTAACATTTTTCTCCGGCCCAACATGATTCTTCTTGCTTTAATTGTCTCATCCTGATCAAAGCTTTTTGCGTCACTCAAAACGCAGATCAAATCATATATATTTATCAATTGGTTTCATCATCAAAATCCTAGATTCAACACAGACCACTTGGGAGGCTGCATCCCAAGCGGTGCCACCGCCGGTTGATACTTCAGGTGCTGAATAAGCTATTCAACTGGCCCAATTCAGCCCTGTTAAGGGCCTAGTTGGCCCCTGGCTAAGTTAGTGGGATTACCTCCAGACCCTAACTCAACTAATGTTCTAACTACGATTAAGGCAATCAATTAGTCTGGTATGTCGATTTTTCACTCTACGAACCTCTAGCGAACTTCTCGGCGAGTCTTCCGATGAGCTTCTAGCAAACTCCCGATGAATTCTTGGTGATCATCCGATGAACTCTCGATGAGCTTCCGGCGAACTCTCGACGATCTTCCGACGAGCTTCCGGTATATCGTCCGAATCTTCGACTCCGACCCATCATCTGTTTTATGCCTTACTACTATTATAGTTAATCCTGCATACTTATATCAACACATAGATTAGGTCAAATAATTTACCAATTGATTTCATCATCAAAATCTGAGATTCAACAATCTCTCCCTTTTTGATGATAATAACCAATTGGTGAAGGAGTTAACCTTAACTCCCCCTATCTATATGTCATACTTGAGAAAAGATACTTTTGAATTCAAGGCCTTTGAATTCAAGCATCAAACTAATAAGTTATATTCATTTAAACTTATCAACATGCACAATATGATACTTATCATGATTCACCAATTAAAAAATATGATACCACATATACATTTTCAAATTTTGAAGGATGATATAATTGTGGAATTTAGCAAGATGACAATTCATCATGGTATCAATTGTAAATAGCAAGTTAAGCTCATGATACCTCATCATAACATTTTGATACGAAATCAAGCATGATAAAACATTTACAAGTAATCATGCCATGATACATTTCAAGCCATTAAGATATTATATGTATGATTTTATCACTTCATGCATGATGAAGTAGCCTTACAATGCATGAAACATCATCATTATATTGCATGGTAATATTCAAAAGTTTACAATATTAAGAATCCGATATTGCATCATTGTATGGTAACATTAAAATTTCACAACATCAAAAGTTCTTAATATTTAAGAGATCACAATCATTTAAAGAGATCACAACATCATCAAAAGGCCATAAGAGAGTTGCGGAGAGATTACAACTCTGATATTTAAGGATATCGGAGTTGCGGAGTCAACTAGCCGGTTGGGCAATAAGCCACAAGAGAGGACGATGCGTCGAAAAATCGGACGAAGAGTTAATGGACCAATGACATGCCGGACAATATGATTCATGCTTAGTATTAATTGTCTAGATCGACGTATGTTTTTACATGTGCAGGATTAACTACGATAGCAAGGCATAAAGCAAAATGAAGTCTCGGAGTCAATAACGTGATTTCTTTGGGAGTTCGAGAGTTCGTCGGAAGTCTGGACGTTCATCGGAAGTTCTGCAGGAACCAGCCGAGAAGTCTCAGAGCTTGCTAGAGAAGCTCGTCGGAACTCGCCAAGAAGATTAACGTGAAGTCCAGGAGCCTGCTGGGAGTCTGCTGGAACATTGCCAAGAGATCGTCGAAAGTTCGCCGGAAGATCGCTAGAAGCTCGCCGGAAGAAACTAGACTTACGGACTTGTTTAGCTTAGTAAATGTCTTAGATTTCGTAGTTAGCACATAATTGGGATTGGAATTGGGCCAACCTAATTATGGGCCAGTTGGGCCCATGTAAGGATTGTGTTAGGCCCAATGAAAGGCCCAAACAATGACCCAAGAAGTGGTACCGTCGTGGCACAGTCTTCGAAATTGTGTCAAGCGGTGGTACTGCCAGTCTAGGCGATGGTACCGCCCCTAGCAGGGTGCCAGTACCACTAGTCTAGGTGATGGTACCGCCTAGTGGCCCAGTGCCAAGCGGTGGTACCGCCCAATGCAGTGTCAGTGTCAGACTGACACTAGCGATGGTACCGTCCGACATAGGCGATGGTATTGTCCGAACCCTGAAAACCTAGGATGAGATGTTTTTAGGCTCCAAGTTTGAATCAACTTGAGGCCTATAAATACCCCTCTCATCCCTAGTTAAGACACAAGACTTGAGAGTAAAAATAGAAAGAAACAATATTGCAATCTTGTGTGAACTCCTCTCAAAAGTTCTAAGTGTTAGAATAGTTTGAGAGAGGAGTAAATGGGGGTGTAACGGTTATCTCCTAAACCCGGTAAAATGAGAGTCGAGTTGTAAAAGGTGGTTGGTCTTCGCCTATTGAAGGAAGACCGATAGTGGATACCAGTGGCCTCGTGCATGAAATTCTTTACAATTCTTTTAGGAACTCAAATCAATTTGTGTGGGCTACATCTCTTAAATAGACATTGATAAACAATATGTCCAAATTTGCAACAAAAGTTGTATTTGTTTCGGGATGAAACATGCAAGGTTGGGCCTTTAACAAAGGTGATTGGATTTTAGTGCGAGCTACTCACAAATCCGATTCCGCCTCTTCTATGAACGTGACCCTTATTGGCTAGGATCATGTTCAAGGACTTGCTACCAACCTCAAACTTTTCTAAGGTTTCTTTGAGTAGCAAGCTTTCCTTTTTAAGCATTTCTAATTCATCATATTTTATGCAAGGAGCTAAATTGTCAATGTGCTTAACTTTTAATTTATCCAAATCACTAACAAGAGAAGCTTGCTCCTTTTTTAATAGTTTATATTTTTTACTAACTAATTTACATTCATCAAATAACTCATGAAAAGCACTTAGTAATTCATCAAAAGATAAATTTGCATCTAATGAACTACTTACCTCATCTCCAATAGCCATTAGTGCATAGTGAGCAACTTGCTCTATGTTGGTTGGCTCCTCTTCTTCGGATGCACTTGAATCATCCCAAGTTGCTTTAAGAGCCTTCTTCTTCTTTGGATGCTTCTTCTTTGCTTGGGAACATTCGCTTTTGAAATGTCCCAGCTTCTTGCATTCGTAGTATATGACTTGTTCTTTCTTGGGTTTAATTTTATTTTTAGTGTCATTTTTAAATTTATTTATTTTTATAAATTTTTTGAACTTTCTTGTCAATAGTGCTAAGTCATCATAGTCCTCAGCACTTAAATTTTTTTTCAAATGGTCTTCATGAGTTCTTAGTATCATATCCTTTATGTTCTTTAGAAGGTTGTTCTCAAGCTCTTCATAAGCATTGCAAGTCATCTCATAGGTCATTAGTAACCCGATTAATTCTTCGAGAGGAAAATTATTTAAATTCTTGGCCTATTGAATGGTCGTTACTTTAGGGTCCCAACTCTTTGGAAAGGATCTCAAGATTTTATTAACAAGTTCAAAATTTGAAAAATATTTGCCAAGACCTTTTAAACTATTGACGATATCTGTAAAATAGGTGTACATATCGACAATAGTTTCGCTTAGCTTCATCCAAAATAATTCATAAGTATGAACTATAAGATTTATCTTTGACTCCTTTACTCTACTAGTTCCTTCGTGAGTTATTTTGAGAGTGTGCCAAATATCAAAAATCGTTTCATAAATAGACACTCGATTGAACTCGTTTTTATCTAAAGCCTTGGCATTTAAAGTGAAAGTCTTCTTCTCTAACTCATTTCAATCGTTCATTAGAAGAGAAGACTTTTGAAAACCATTTTCGATAATGTTCCATAGCTCAAAATCCATAAAAATCCGAAATATCCTCATTCTAGTTTTCCAATATGTATAATCCATCCCATTGAACATGGTGTTAGGATCGGAGCAACACTAAGAGGGGGGGGGGGGTGAGTTAGTGTAGTAGATTAAAACTCGTAAGTTCGAAATCGATTTTGTAAATGCATAGAGATTTCGATTCGATGACGTATGACTTAGCTAAAATAGCTCGAGTAAAGGAAGTCAAGAGTAGGGAGAAGAAAACCGAACAGTTTGCGGCTACGAAGATAAGTGGTTCAGAAAATTAAACACTCACATATTCAAGGAACACCACAATGTAAAGTGGTTCGGTCAAATGACCTACATCCACTTGCAAAGCCTTCTTCGATGAGGCTCCCAACTTCTACTAGCAAATCACTTTGAAGGGGAAGGACCAAATACCCCTCTTATAACCTTTTTACAAGTGGTTCACACTCTTACATATTTTTCAAAGAGAAAGAGGGAGGTGAACACTTAAGCTATTGAAAACAAGATTTTGCTAAAAAAATTTCTCAATCTCTAACTTCTCAAAAAGGTGTTGTCTTTGTTGAGAATTGAGAGATATTTATAGGCCCCAAGAGGATTCAAATTTAGGATCCAAATTTGAATTACTTTTGGGTTCCTAGTGCTAGCGATGCCACCGCCTGTCAGTGGTGGTGCCACTTCCTGTTAATGTCTGACACTGATAGTGTACTGGCGGTGCCACCGCTAGACCTCTCGGTTTCTAGGCGGTGCCACCGCCCAGTGCAGCAGTGTACTAGCGGTGCCACCGCCTAGTGCAGCAGTGTACTGGCGGTGCCACCGCCGGAACTCTCGGGTTCTGGGCGGTGCCACTACCTAGTCCGGCAGTGTACTAGCGATGCCATCGCCGGAACTCTTGGGTTCTGAGCGGTGCCACTACCCAGTCCGGCGTTGCCACTACCCATTCTAGTGGTGCCACCGCTTAGACTATTCCAACTCACTGGTTGGGCTCCAAACTTGGCCCAAACCAGTCCAAACTCGGGCCCAATTGGCCCCTAACCGGGTTATAGGATTAACCCTTAATCTTAACCCTAATTACATATAAACTATGAAATTAAGACATAGTCCTAAGCAAAATTTTAAGCGGCAACGTCGAGTTTCCTTCCGGCGAGCTTTCCGGTGAACTTCCGGTGGACTTCCGATACACTCTCGGATTTCTTCCGATGGACTCCCAGCAGGCTCCCGGTCTTGTGCCGAGTTCAACGAGTCTTTGGCAAGTATCCGAACCTTCTTGATTATCTCTGTGAACCTCCGACGATCTTTCCGGTGGACTTCCGAAAACTTCGGTAAGTCCCCGATGCTTTCTCGGTTGGTTCCGTAGTACTTCCGATGATTCTTTGGACTTTCGGTGGACTCTCGAACACCCATCGAACTTGACTCCGGTAAACTTGCTTTATGTCTTCAAGATATCGTAGTTAATCTTGCACACTTAACTCAATAATATGGATTAGATCAATTAACCCATCAATTGACTTCATCATCAAAATCCGAGATTCATCAATCTCCCCCCTTTTTATGATGACATTCAATTGATAATGGAGTTAATCATAACTCCCCCTATCTATATCCCATATTATGAGAAGATAAAAACACTTGAATTCAATCTCTTTGAATTCAAGCCTAAACCGATAAGTTCTATCCGTCGAACTTATCGTTATTCTTAATAAGCATGAGCAAATACGAAACTTCGTATTTCTCATAATTTCAAGGCATGAAAATTATTTTCAAGCCGAATGATAAAAGACAATTATCATTTTGACAAGAAATAATAATAATTTAAAATTTCAACATGGATCTCATGATATAAATGCAAGGCATGATTTCATATGATCATAAGATAATTGCTTATCATATATAAAAAATGATAAACATGATACGACAGCCAATTTAAAAAACTTTCATATGCGATGTGCTAAAAAAGTTTTACGATATTTTTAAGGAATAAAACACATATAAGACAATTTTTCATTGCATTAGACAACATGCAAATTTCATATTTTGCACAAGTCATCAATCTTTTGCATATTCTTCTCCCCTTTTGTCATCAACAAAAAGGAGATGAGGTTTTAAGCATAAAACTCGTGATCATTGAAGCCATTCATAAAATCATCTCATAAGAAAAAAATCTTGAAAAGGAGGTGACAAAATTGACAAAACTTCAACTTGGCATTAAGATCGATCATTCAAGGAAGACATCAAATCATCCAAAATAACATGAAGGTGCCATCAAAATGTTGATAAAATTTCGGAAAGAAACATCTAACATCATATACTAGGATAATATCAAACACGTGTCAAGGTACCATAGAGGTTTACAATAATAAGAAAGAAGTCAAATCCACGAAAACCGAAAAGATGATGAAAAATTTTTGAAAAATATATACAATCAAGCTCATTCACAAGGATAATTTAACATGCCTAATTCCTTTCTAATAAAGTCAAATTGATCTTCATTTAAGACTTTTATGAAAATATCCGCTAATTGATGCTTTGTATCAATAAATTTTAGAATGACATTATTAATATTGATATGATCTCATATAAAGTGATGCCTAATGTCAATATGCTTAGTTCTAGAGTGTTGAATTGGATTTTTGGTTAGACAAATAGCACTTGTATTATCACATTTTATGGGAATGTTCTTTAAGTAAATTCCATAGTCTTCCAACGTATTTTTCATCCAAACAACTTGTGCACAGTATACACTTGTAGCTATGTATTTGGCTTCCATCGTAGATAGTGTAACCGAATTTTGTTTCTTGGAAGTCCAAAAAAAGAGTGTATGTCCTAAAAATTGACATATTCCGGATGTGTTTTTTCTATCTATCCTACATCCGCCAAAATCGGCATCTGCATAAGCTATTAAATCAAAATTATTGGATTTTGGATACCATAATCTTAAATTAGGATTTCCTTTAAGATATCTAAGGATTCTTTTAACACTTTTAAGATGAGACAATTTAGGATTAGCTTGAAACCTAGCACAAAGTCCTACACTAAACATAATATCCGGTCTAGTTGTGGCGAGGTAAAGTAAACTACCAATCATTCCCCTATATGTGTTTTCATCAAAGCTTTCACCACTTTCATCCATGTCTAACTTAGTGGAAGTACTTATAGGAGTGTTTATAGCTTTTAAACCATCCATGTTAAATCGTTTTAACAATTTGTATATTTAGATTGATTAAGAAATATACCATTACTAAGTTATTTAATTTGAAATCCTAAAAAGAAGGTTAATTCTCCCATTAGGCTCATTTAAAATTCATGACTCAAACATTTGACAAATGATTCACATAGTGATTCATCCGAAGAACCAAAAATAATATCGTCAACATAAATTTGAACAATAAGAAAATTATTTTCAAAATATTTGATAAACAATGTAGTATCAACCTTGCCTTTTATAAAATTATTTAAAATAAGAAAGGAACTAAGCCTTTCATACCAAGCTCTAGGAGCTTGTTTTAAGCCATAGAGAGTCTTAGTCAATTTAAATACATAATTAGGAAGAAGAGAATTTTCAAATCCGGGAGGTTGTTCAATATACACTTCTTCGGAAATAAAATCATTCAAGAAAGTACTTTTGACATCCATTTGAAATAGTTTAAAATTATTACTACTAGCATAGGCAAGGAGCATCCTAATGACTTCTAATCTAGCCACAGGAGCGAAGGTCTCTTCGTAGTCGATACATTCTTCTTGGTTGAAACCTTTGGCCACTAGTCTAGCTTTGTTTCTAATCACGATACCGTATTCATCTTGCTTGTTTTTAAAGACCCATTTAGTACCAATGACTAGATAATCACTAGGCCTAGGAACAAGCTTCTATACCTCATTCCTCTCAAATTGGTTCAAATCCTCTTGCATTACAATAACCCATGAATCATCTTTCAAGACTTCGTCAATACATTTAGGTTCAATTTGAGAAAGGAAGGCGGTGTTAGCATAAAAATTCTTGAAGGAAGAACGAGTTTGAACCCCTTTTGATATATCTCCTATAATTAGCTCCTTTGGATGAGCATCTATATACTTTCATTCCTTGGGTAAGGAAATTTCGGAAGAAGATACATCCAAGTTGCTATTTTAAGGAGGGGGTTCATTTAAATTCAAATTATCAAAACCAAGATCATCATCAAAATCATTTTTCTTTAACTCAGAAATTTCATTAAAAACTACATGAATAGACTATTTTATAACTAAGGTACTTTTGTTAAAAACATGAAAAGCCTTAGAAACGGAAGAGTAACCAAGAAAGATGCCTTCATCGAATTCAGCATCAATTTTTCCTAAGGCATCCTTTTCATTCAAAATAAAGCATTTACAACTGAAAACTTTAAAATAAGAAATATTTGGTTTTTTGTTATTCTATAATTCATAGGGAGTTTTTGATAGAGATGGTCTTATTAAAACCCTATTCATAACATAGCAAGCCGTATTAACGGCTTCGGCCCAAAAATACTTAGGTAGACTATATTCATTTAACATGATTTTTTGTCATTTCTTATAAATTTCTATTTTTGTTTTCAACTACCCCTTTTTATTGAGGATTTCTCAAAGTGGAGAAGTTGTGATTATATCCATTGGATTCATAAAAACTTTGGAAGTCACAATTTTGAAATTCACCACCATGATCACTCCGAATTGATGAAATCATGAAGCCTTTTTTATTTTGAGTAAGTTTACAAAATTTAGAGAAACATTTGAAATAATCACTTTTGTGAGCCAAAAAATAGGTCCAAGTGTATCTACTATAGTCATCTACAATTACGAAGATATATTTGCTTCCTCCTAGACTCGTTATGTCAATTGGTCCAAATAAGTCCAAATGGATCAATTGCAATGGTCTAGTGGTGCTAATTTGATTTTTTTAGTTAGAAACTAGTTTTTATTTGTTTTCCTAGTTGACAAGCATCGCACACTTTGTCCTTAACAAACTTTATATTGAGAATCCCTCGTACTAACTCTTTAGATGATATCTTAGATATTAGTTTCATACTTGTATGGCCTAATCTCCTATGTCAAAGCCAAGCATCATCATTTAAAACGGAAAAGCACATTTCATTATTAAGTTTGTCAAGGTTGATGGTGTAGACATTATTTTGTTTTAAGGTAATCATTGATATGTTATTGTTTGGTTTTTCAATAATGCATATATTAGATTCAAATCTAACGATGTAATCTTTATCACATAATTGACTAATGCTTAAGAGATTATGTTTCAATCCATCAACTAGCAACACATCATCAATTGAAAAACTTAATTTGTTACCTATGGTTCCCTTGCCAATGATTATACCTTTGTTGTTGTCTCTGAAGGTGACATACCCTTCTTCTTTGCTAGTGAGCATAAAGAAATGAGATGGATCTCCGGTCATATGCCTTGAGCATCCACTATCAAGATACCATCTCTTGCTCCTATCTTGTGAGTTTGTCTATAAAAAAGGATGGTTTTTAGGTACTCATTTGATTTTGGGTGCCTCAAAAATTGATCTACTAATTTTGTCATTCATCATTGAATTATTTATAGTTCCTTTAGGAACCCATATCAACTTATGTGGACTAATTTTCTTAAATGGACATTTGTAAACAAGATGTTTGGATTTACAACAAAAGTTGCATTTCAAATGAGGTGAAACATATAATGTGGGTCCTTTAATGAAGGTGGTAGAATTTTGGTGAGATCCTCTCACAAAACCAATTCCACTTCTATTTGCGACGTGACCCTTGTTTGCAAGGATCATGTCCAAGCCTTTGCTACTGACCTTAAACTTGTTTAAGGTCTCTTTAAGTAGCAAATTCTCATTTTTTATTGCTTCTAAGTTTTCACACTTAGAGCATGGAGGAGTTTGAAGACTATCAAGCTTATTTTGTAGTAAGGCATGCTCTTTCTTTAATAGATTGAACTTCTTACTAATAGTTCTACACTCATCAAATAATTCGTGAAAAGCGATAGAAAGTTCATCGAAAGATAAATTTTCATTAATTAAATCACATACCTCTCCTCCTAAAGCCATTAGCATGAAGTTTGCCTCCTCTTTGTTGCTAGCTTTTTCACTTTCGGAATCACTTGAATCATCCGAAGTCGCTTTTAAAGCTTTCTTCTTCTTCAGTTGCTTCTTCTTGGCTTGGGGGCATTCATTTTTTAAGTGCTCCAACTTCTTGCATTCGTAGTATATTACTTGGTCCTTTTTATGTTCAAGTTTGTTTTTGGTATTATTTTCAAATTTGTCCTTTCTTATAATTTTTTTAAAATTTTGAGTTAAAAGTGTAATGTCATCGTCACTGTCCTCATCACTTGATGTTCCTTTTAAGTGGTCTTCTTGTGTTCTAAGTGTCATATCCTTCCTGTTCTTTGGAAGGGGGTTCTCAAGCTCTTCATGAGCATGGCACGTCATTTCGTAGGTCATAAGAGACCCAATAAGTTCTTCGAGAGGAAATGTTTTAAGGTCATTGGCCTCTTGAATGGTCGTAACTTTTGGATCACAATTCTTTGGAAGTGATCTTAAAAATTTAGTTACTAGTTCAAAGTTAGAAAAACCTTTACCAAGAGCTTTGAGTCCATTGATGACATCTGTGAAACGGGTGTACATGTCTCCGATGGACTCACTTGGTTTCATCCGGAAAAGTTTGTAAGAATGCACAAGAATATTGATTTTAGACTCTTTCACTCGGCTAGTGTCTTCATGAGTGACCTCAAGAGTTCTCCAAATATCAAAAGTCGAATCGTAAATCGAAACGCGATTAAATTCATTTTTGTTAAGTGCACAAAACAAGGCATTTATAGCCTTTGCGTTTAAAGCAAAAACCTTCTTCTCCGATTCATCCCATTCGCTCATCGGAAGAGAAGATTTTTTAAATCCATTTTTGACAATATTTCAAAGCTCAAAATCCATGGAAATAAAGAAGATCCTCATACGAGTCTTCCAATACGTGTAATCCGACCCATTAAACGTAGGCGGACGTGTAATAGAGTGACCCTCGTGCATGCCGGAGTAAGCTATCTCTCTTGGGTATTAAACCAAATATGAGAGTGAGCCTTGTTCTGATACCAATTGTTAGGATTGGAGCGGCACTAAGAGAGGGGGGGGGGGGGGGGGGGGGGGTGAATTAGTGCAGCGGATTAAAACTCGTAAGTTTGAAATCGAATTTGTAAATGTGTAGAGATTTCGATTTGATGAAGTATGACTTAGCTAAAATAGCTCGAGTAAAGGAAGTCAAGAGTAGGGAGAAGAAAACCAAACAGTTTGCTGCTAAGAAGATAAGTAGTTCAGAAAATTAAATACTCACACATTCAATAAACACCACAATGTAAAGTGGTTCGGTCAAATGACCTACATCCACTTACGAAGCCTTCTTCGATAAGGCTCTCAACTTCCACTAGCAAATCACTTTGAAGGGGAAGGACCAAATACCCCTCTTACAATCTTTTTACAAATGGTTCACACTCTTATAGATTTTTCAAAGAGAAAGACGGATGTGAACACTTAAGCTATTTATAGGCCCCAAGAGGATTCAAATTTAGGCTCCAAATTTCAATTACTTTTGGGTTCTTGGTGCTGGCGGTGTAACCGCCTGTCAGTGGCGGTGCCATCGCCTGTTAGTGTCTGACACTGACAGTGTACTAGCGGTGCCACCGCCAAACCTCTCAGTTTCTAGGTAGTGCCACCGCCCACTGCAACAGTGTACTAGCAGTGCCATCGCCGAAACTCTCGAGTTTTGGGCGGTGCCACCGCCTAGTCCGGTAGTGTACTAGCGGTGCCACCACCGGAACTCTCGGGTTCTGGGTGGTGTCATTGCCTAGTCCAGCGGTGCCACCGCCTGGACTATTTCAGCTCACTGGTTGGGCTCCAAACTTGGCCCAAACTAGTCCAAACTCGGGCCCAATTGGCTCCTAACCAGGTTATAGGATGAACCCTTAATCCTAACCCTAATTACATACAAACTATGAAATTAAGACATAGTCCTACGCAAAATTTTAAGCGGCAACGTCGAGTTTCCTTCTAGCGAACTTCCGGCGGACTTCCGATACACCCTCGGATTTCTTCCGGCGGACTCCCAACAGGCTCCCGGTCTTGTGGCAAGTTCAACGAGTCTTTGGCAAGTATCTGAACCTTCTCGGTGATCTCCGCGAACCTCCAACGATCTTTCCGGTGGACTTCCGAAAACTTTGGCAAGTCCCCGATGCTTTCTCGGTTGGTTCTAGCAGTACTTCTGACGATTCTTCGGACTTTCGGTGGACTCTCGAACACCCATCGAACTTTACTCCAGTAAACTTGCTTTATGTCCTCAAGTTATCGTAGTTAATCCTGCACACTTAACTCAATAATATGGATTAGATCAATTAACCCATTAATTGACTTCATCATCAAAATCTGAGATTCAACACATGGGAGGACGTGTAATTGAATGACCCTCTTGGTTGCTGGCAAATGTCATCTCTCTTGGGTTTCAAACCAAATAAGAGTGAACTCGCTCTGATACCAATTGTTAGGATCAAGAGCGGCACTAAAAGGGGGGAGGTGAATTAGTGCAGCGGAAAAATCGTTAGTTTTGAAAATTTTTCGTTCATTGAAAGGAAATCTCAGAAAATGACTTATAGGCGTGTTTGCTCGTAGAGTAGTAAAAGCCACGTAAGGAGAAAGTGAAATAATTACAAAGTAAGTAAATGACGATAATAGAAATACAAACCAGAATTTAGAGTGGTTCGTCGTTGTGACCTACATCCACTTTGGATTCCTCCTCCGTCAAGGTCACCGACGTCCACTAATGGTCTTTCTTCAATAGGCGAAGACCAACCACCTTTTACAGCTCTTTCTCCTTTTACCAAGTTTAGGAGATAATCCTTATAAGCCTCACTCCTCTTTCTTGGATGGTCTTGGATGGTTACAAAACTAATAGAGGGAGGGGAGGACTCTTCTCACTTTTACAACACTTTAACATCCTAGGAATTCAAGATTATTTTAACACTTTTCATACCCTTTCATGCAGAAAAGGGTGGGGTATTTATAGGCCCCAATGGTTTCTAAATTAGAGCCAAAAAGTATCACATCCCTGGATTTCGGGATACTAGCGGTACCACTACCATTATTGGATGGTACTACCACCCGCATACTGACACTAGGTGGTACCATCGCTCGTTCTGGGCAGTACGATCACCTGACAGAGCTCAAAGATCGAGCTATAATGGTACCATCGCCTAACAGGGTGGTACCACCTCCTGACAGCATTAACTATCAGTGGTACCACCACCCAGACCACCTCGGAGGCTACGTCCCAAGCGGTGCCACCGCCGGCCCTGATGGTGCCACCGTTAACCGAGACTTCAAGTGCTGAATGAGCTGTTCAACCGGCCCAATTCAGCCTTGCTAAGGGCCCAGTTGGCCCCTGAGTGAGTTAGTGGGATTACCTCCCGATCCTAACTCAACTAATGTTCTAACCACGATTAAGGCAAGCAATTAGTCCAGTATATCAATTTTATATCGATTTTTCTCTCAACAAACTTCTCAGCGAGCCTTTCGGCGAGCTTCCAATGAACTCCCGATGAACTATTGGCAATCTTCCGATGAATTCTCAATGATCTTCCGACGAACTCTTCGATGATCTTCAAACGAACTCTCAACGAGCTCCCAATACACTTCTAGTACATCGTCCGAATCTTCAACTCCAGCCCATCATCTACTTTATGCCTTACTGCTATCATAGTTAATCCTGCACACTTATCTCAACACATAGATTAGGTCAAGCAATTTACCAATTGATTTTATCATCAAAATTCGAGATTCAATACATAGTTCATAAGCTAGAACTTTTGGTGGTCGCCCTCTTATTCTCCTTAGCCTCCTCTCCTCCTCCTTAGTCCGATAGCCTTATGGTGCGCGTGTAGAGGGAGATCCCGTAGCAATCTGAGAAGTATCATCGCTACGTCTATTGTGTGGATCATCGCTAGAGTGGTGTACGTGAGTTTTCCTTCATCCACACCACCGGATCTAGAAATTTCAAGGATATGCGATCTCCCTAGTAACACTTCTAACATGATACGTGCGGTTTTTCGATTTTACGATTTTCTCGTGCACCAATCGTTATACAATGACCAAGTACTTGAGTTTGGAAAATCTATTTTTATTTTTATTTTTCACTATGCATGAGATGTCGACCCGTGATTTCCCAACAAAAATATCAATAAATAATAATAAATAAAAAGATTACGTAGCTTGTCACACGTGTCATCACTCACGTGATTGACTTGTAGGGCACATATGACTAGCAATACTACTCAGGGTGATGGTAGTATCGCTCAAGGTGATGGTAGTACTGCCTAGGCTAGTGGTGGTACTATTAGAGCCTAGATTCTTGGTCCCGTGATGGTGGTAGTACCACTAGTATCTCAAAATTTTAGGGATTTAAATTTTTAGCTCTATTCTTGAAGCCTTTTGGGGTCTATAAATATCCTACTCATGCTTGCTTGATAGAGTACTAATTTATGAACACAAAAGTATTATAAACTCTCTCTTTGAGTATTATTTGAGTCTCTTCTTTCTTCTTTAATTTAGAAGTGGTTTTAAGTTATAGAAGGTGAGGTCTCTTATAAAAGAGTGAGTATGGATGTTCTCTCCTAAGCCCGTTAAAAGAAAAATAGTTATAATAAAGGTAGTTGATCTTTGTCCGTTCAAAAGAAGATTGATAGTGAAAGCTAGTGGCCTTGAGGGAAGAAGAATCGGGAATGGACGTAGGTCAAGATGAACCACTATAAATCGATTTACATTTCTTCTCTTATCTTAATTTGTTGTATACCGATTTACTTACTAGTAATCCTTACTCGCACTTTTTAATCATATTTCTGATATGTATTTGTTGATTAAACTTTTAAAATCATATAAGATTATTATAGCACTAATTCAACTTCCCTCTTAGTGTCATTACAATCCAAACAATAAGTTGTTAAGTGTTGGTTTTAAATCTATAGTGTAATACCTCCAATGACTTGTGAATGTTTTACTCATTTAAAAAGAGCTAATTGAAACTAATGAATGTGTGCCAATTATACCGAGATGAATAAAGCTTATTTGAAGGACAATTATTCTCTCCCTCGAATTGATCAATTACTAGATGCTAACGTGGGTCACAAGCTATTGACGTTTATGCCTTCTCAGGATACAACTAGATTATGAGGGCCATCGAGAACTAAGAGCATAATTTCTTTATCACCAACTAAAGAATATACTAATATCGAGTCATGTCGTTTGGACTAAAAAATATCAGTGTAACATATTAAAGAATGGTGAACTAAATATTGATAGACCAGAAGGGGCAAAATATCAAAGCCTATGTAGATGACATGATTATGAAGCCGATCTAACAAAAACATGTCAAACACTAAGAAAAAAACTCAAGATGTGCATCAATTCAGCCAACTATGTTTTCACAATCAACTTAGGAAAATAACTCGACTTCATTGTATATTAGCGAGGAATAGATGTCAACCTCAAGAAAGTGCAAACAATACTAAAGATGCGCTCTTCTCCAACTAAGCATCAAAATGCATCAAATATGCCTTCGTTGGGTTAAGCATCAACACGCACCTTTCTGGGATTAAGAATCATAATATGTCTGATGCACTCTCCTCAAACTAAGCATTACAATCTACTTAATGTTCCTTTGCTGGTCACTCGATACATTGATCCTGAGCCATCATTTGATTGTTCTTGAGAGTTGAGGGGATAAGTGATAGGAAAAATATTCACTTAATTATGACTAATCAATACGAAAAGAATAAGGGCCAATCAACAATTAAGTCACGTATCATTAACTCAATAAAATATATCGATAAAATATTCTACTTGTACCGTAGAATATTGCTTAATCAAAATCTATTATAAAAATTTTATGAGATTATAATAATCGAGATCAATTATTAGTTACTTTCAAATACTAATTTTTTATTATAAGACTAATTATAATATAAAAGGGACTATGTCAAAATCTTCATTTTTTAACAAATCAATATCCTATCGAACTTCTGAAATTATCTGAAGATTTGAATGGGTTGATTTAGACATATCCATTAGCCCAATAAATATATATAAATATATATATATATATACATACATATATATATATATATATATACATATATATACATATATACATATATATATATATATATACATATATATACATATATACATATATATATATATATATACATATATATATATATATATATTAATTACGTATTTTTCTGATAAGTATAAAATATACCCAAAAACAAACGAAATTAATTCAACACGAGTGGGCATCATCCACGTCATTTCATTTCTCGCTCCGCCGTGGCATTTCCGCCGTCCTCCTCCGCAGTCGCTTCGCTCCACCGCCTCCCCCCGGCGGCTGCGTAGGCTCCACTCTCCACGAAGCCCGCTCTGTCCGCATCGCACGCCAGAGATCGCCCCTCGGCGGCGGTGGAATGGTTCTTGGGGCCGGGAAGGATCAGGACAACGTCGAAGATGAGGGAGGCGGCGGCCTTCGCCGCTCCACTCTGCGGCGCTCGACTGACCGCCTTTCGTATCCGTTGCGCCTCGCATGTAATCGCTTCTATTCTCTCTCTCTCTCTCTCTCTCTCTCTTCTTGAGTCCTTCTTACTCCCTCTCCGTCTCAGTCCCTTCCTATTTCTCGATTCCTTCTTCGTTATTACGTTGTCTCCGTGTCGTTTTTGATCTGTTTGATCAAAGAAATGATAAATTTCTTAGGAATTAATTGTTAATTTCTTGACTATGCTGCAAAATTGAAACTTTTTCGTACTTGACGCTTAAGAAACCGCTGGTGAGCTAACTCCCGTAATTGTTACTCGTAGCAGTTATTGGTATTGTCCTTTCTTTGATCCTGGTAGTATGTGATATGATTCAATGGAATGTGGGTATCGTTTGAGGACATACGACATCCGGAACAATCAGCTGACAAATTTTGGTAGCAAGCTATTGCTTCCAATTGCTGTCTTTGAGTTCCACTGGATGAAGGATAGTGTTGGAAGTTGTTTGGGATGCAGCAGCATAGGGTAACGGGAATCTGAGTCTGGTTTGGATTCTTGAGTTGACAAGTTTAATGATTCACTAGCAAAAACGTGTCGTTCTTGTTACATCCTTGAGCTTTCTGTGCTCAAAGTCTTTGCAGATTCTTCATTAAGAATGAGACATAGTAAGACTAGCTTTCTGCAGATGATTTTTTTGGGTTAGGATCTGGCCCAATTAGCATATCCAACATATGTTCTCATTTTATTATCGTCCTATGTTTTTTTAACCAGTAGCATAATCCATATAATTGTTGAAAAGAAATTCAATTTTCAGTTTTATGATGAACTTATTCTAAATCTGTTTAATGGCACACAGTAGGATGTTGGCAAAGACATTGAAGCTGGTAGTTTCTTTCTAAGACATTTACTGTTACACTGTCATCTTTTATTGCTAAAAATTCAAACAAATTGGTCTTTATTAGCTCTGTGATACAATAGTTATTTGAAAAATTGTTCTCTGATCTGCGTTCTTCTAAAACTTATATGTCCTGGTAAATGCTGAACAAGGTAATCAAATATTGTCTTCTTGATTTTATTTTTTAAGCTGTGGATGATTCATCAACTTAGTTAGTTAGTTAATGAAATTGACTCTTTCAAACTAGTGATGTTATAATTACAAAAACACCAATCAGTCTGTTATTAATTTTTATAACCACATTGTGCATTAATGGCATTGTTAAAGTAAGTCAAGAGACCATCAGATAAGTTGCAAAAAAAATTCATGCCTCCTCATGTCATAGTCACAGTTCTCTCTTTATTTTATTCTCATTTATCATGGATTTAAATGAATGAGAGGTAACCAGACTGATGAGAAAAGAGATCTATGAACTTTGATTGGCTCAAAACTGACAGGAAGCATAACAAAAATGATTTCTTGGCAAACGGTATTCAAACAAAGCTGTCTATGTCATGATGGCTGACGACATTAGAATAACAAAAATGATTGGCTCAAAACTTTGATTGGCTCAAAACAGCTTGTATACATGAACAAGCTGTCTATGTCATGATGGCTGACGACATTAGAATAAGGATGAAAAGTGGAGCAAGTTGTTATGCGGGCATGATATGAAGATCGTTTTCTTTGGGAATGATGAGCTATATTATGTTTTTCTAATGTGAATTTAATTATGTCAGAAGTAGCCTATGAAATCAATAGAATTCCTAACTGGATAGCTGATTCTGCTGCATATATCAGTTACTAAATCCTTATTTACTGTAATCGAGTTGGGCTGATTGACACGGGAGTACCTAATTTGTTGCAATCTGCTCGTATGGGCTTTGCTGATGCTATGGTATATTTTTTAGCCCACAATGTTGTCTCATGGTTTTCAACTTAGCCCACTCAAATATGACAATTACAGTTGTTTCAAGGTGCTTTTCTTCATGATCAACGAATGTATTAAAGAATTTAATTACCAGCTATAAAATACTTAATTTCGAAATTCCCTATGCATGAAAGGTTGTTTCATGCACTAATACTTATTTTGGTGTTTAGAGGTTAGAAAGAACTTTAGAAACTGATGATATTAATAAAAACTCTCTTGGAGTGCTCTCTTAGACTCTGTATCTTTTGGATGCGTCCTTGAGTGGTGAGTCTTTTGTTTTTAGTTTTGTATCTTTGTTTATTATCCTTGGGGTGGTGATATTTCTGTATCCCTTTGTGATTTTAAACTTGGTGGTGAGCTTTCTTTTTTATCTTATTAAGGTTTTATCGTGAGTTCATTCCTTTCCTATTATCGGCTTTCTTCCGAAATCCATTTTGCATTACCCCTCGGTATCAGTTTGATATCAGAGCTAAAGATTAGAGATCATGACAAGATGGAATGGAAAAGATATAGTTGGTGAAGGTAATGGCCTTGAAGATGATGTTGAATCGTTGATGTTGCAACTACGAAGATTGATGTATAGTCTACAAAAATAAAATAAAATAATTGAAGAACTTCAAAGTAGAAACAACTAGCATGAAATTGATGTCCAAGAGTTTACTTCTGATGATGATACACCTCCTCATCCAAGGGAGTCAAGAAGATTTCGGGCAAAACATGGAGTCCAAGATGAGTGGCAGAATAAATATAACCCAAGATTAGATATTTTGAGAGTTTGAAGATAAAATAAATGTTGATGACTTTATCAAATGGCTTAATACAGTAGAAAGAATTTTTTATTTTCATAAACCACCAGAACAAAAGAAGGTAAAACTTGTGGCACTCAAACTCAGACAGAATACATCATTTTGGTAGAAAAATCTAAAGAAACAAAGAGAATGTGAGGGGAAGAATAAGATCGTGACATGAGTGAAAATGAAAAAGGAGCTGAAGAGAAAATATTTACTTGACAATTATAGGCAAGAGATCTTTCTCAAAATCCATGATTTCAAGCAAAAAGATCTTAGTGTGGAGGAGTACACAGTAGAATTCGATAATCTCATGTTAAAATGAGAGCTTGTGGAACCAGAAGAGCAAACCATTGCAAGATACTTAGGAGGTCTAAAGTATGAGATTACTAAAGTTGTTCAACTGCAATCATATTAGTCTTTAAATGATGTGAGTAAGTTGGCATTAAAAATTAAAAAGCAACAAAAGTTTAAAAAGAGTTCTTAGTATGGTTCAAAAAAAGATTATACAAAACGAGGAAGTTCCAAGCTTATTGTCCAAAGCAAGGTGATATCGAAGGTGTAAGACAAGGGTGAGGAATCTATTGGCAGCAAAAAAAAACCTAATTCTTCTATCCTAAGTGGCCAAAAATGCTTCAAATGTCATGGTCTTAGACATATTGCTTCAGATTATCTAAATAGAAGAATTGTTATTTTGGTTAAAGATCATAATGATGGAGGAGAAGATGAAGCCAACGACGAACCAAAATATGATGATGATGAGAAAGATGTTACTTATGTTAATCATAGTTTGTCTATTATATTGCAACGTAGCTTACAAGTGTCCTATGTGGCCGAGGATGAAAGTTGGGTGAGAAAGAACGTATTTCACACTAAATGCACTTCTCATGGCAAGGTGTGCTTGGTGATCATCGATAGTAGCAGCTTTGAGAATGTGGTATCTTTGGAGATGGTGTAGAAGCTAAAGTTGGACACAATCCCTCATCCACATCCTTACCAATTATGTTGGCTGCAAAAAGAAAATGACATCAAGGTAACTAAAAGATGTTTAGTTTTGTTTTCTATTGGCAAATATTATAAAGATGAAATATGGTGCGATGTTGCTCCTATGGACGCTCGTCATTTGCTGTTAGGTAGACTTTGGTATTATGATAGAATGGTGTCGTATGATGGCTACAAATATACTTATTCTTTTAAAATAAATGAAAAGAAGATTATTTTAGCTCCATTACAACCTTCTGAAATCAGTGTACCAAAGAAGGAAGTTAGCGCTTTTATGTCCTATAATGAATGCAAAGGTGAATTAGACGGGTGGTTATGTTTTGGCTCTAGTGGTATGAACAACACAAGGAGACACCAGTAATCATGAAACCAATCCTGGAGGAGTTTCAAGATGTTGTACTAGAAGAGATTCCACATGACCTTCTACCTTTAAGAGACATCCAGCATCATATTGATTTTATTTCGGGAGCTATTCTACCTAATAAGGCAACCTACATAATAAGTCTCAAAAAGCATGAAGAACTTCAAAGGCAAGTGGATGAATTGGTGAAAAAAGGATTAATTCGGGAGAGCATGAGTCCTTGTGTGGTTCTAGCCTTGTTAGTTCCTAAGAATGATGGTTCTTGGAGAATGTGTGTGGATAACCACACCATCAACAAAATCACAGTGGATTATCGTTTTCCCATTCCAAGATTAGATGATTTACTTGATCAATTGTATGGTGCTTCTATTTGCTCTAAAATTGATTTAAGGAGTGGCTATCACCAAATAAGAATGAGGCTTGAAGATGAGTGGAAAACCAGCATTTAAAACTAGAGAAGGCTTATATGAATGGTTGGTTATGTCATTTGTGCTATCTAATGCTCCTAGCACTTTTATGAGATTTATGAATCACATACTTAAACCTTGCATTGAGACTTTTATTGTGGTTTACTTTGACGATATATTGGTGTACAACAAGAGCGAAGAGGAGCATATGAATCATCTTAAAGAGATTTTTTATTTTGAGACAACAAAAGCTTTATGCTAATCTGAAAATGTATGATTTTTTTACTCATAGTGTGGTGTTTTTAGAGTACGTTGTTTCCAAAAATGGAATCATGATGGATCAAAGCAAGGTAGAAGCTTAACTTCTTTTTACAGAAGATTCATCAAGGGTTTTAGCTCTATTATCCCTCCAATCACCGAATGTCTGAAATGTGATAAATTCAAATAGACTAGTGAGATTAATGATACTTTTGAGCTTTTAAAAAGAAAGGTGACCGAAGCTGCTATCTTAGTACTACCTAATTTTGACAAGGTGTTTGAAGTTGAATGCGATGCATCTAATGTGAGAATTGGTGTCGTTTTGAGTCAAGACGGAAAGCCTATTGCTTTTTTAGCAAGAAGCTGAATGATGCAAGAAGGAAATATTCTATCTATGACAAGGAGTTTTATGCCATTTATCGAGCTTTATCTCATTGGAGTCAGTATCTTCTTACCAAGCCATTTGTCCTATATTTTGATCATGAGGCATTAAAGTTCATTAATCACCAGCATAAGCTAAACAAGAGGCATGCAACTTGGGTAGAGTTCTTGCAATCTTATAATTTTACAATCAATCACAAATCTGGTGTTCAAAATGTAGTTGCTAATGCATTGAGTAGAAAACATTCTTTATTATAAGCGACGAAAGTTAAAGTGGTTGGATATGAGATATTCAAATATCTCTATGAGAATGATATGGATTTTGGCTCAATATGGCAGAATTGCAAATCAGGTTCCTTTCAACAATTTTCTATGTTTGATGGTTTTCTTTTTCGAGCTAATGCATTGTGTGTTCCATCTTGTTCTTTGAGACAAGTAATTTTAGCTAAAGCTCATGGTGGTGTTTTGGTAGTATATTTCGGTAGGGACAAGACTCGTTCAATCAAATTTCTATTGGCTTAAGATGTTCAGAGATATGGAGAGACATGTAAAGCAATGTCGAGTGTGTTATTTGGCAAAAACAAGAAGTCAAAATTCTGGCTTATACACTCTATTACTAGTGCCAAATGCTCCATGGGAGGATATGAGTCTTGATTTCGTTTTGGGACTGCCAAGAACTCAAAGGAACAAAGATTCTATCATGGTTGTTGTTGACAGATTTTCAAATGTCTCACTTTGTTCCCTACAATAAATCAAATGATGCATCTCATATTGCTGATTTGTATTTTAAGGAAATTGTTAAATTGTATGGTATTCCAAGAACTATGGTGTCTAATCGAGACTCTAAATTTTTTAGTCATTTTTGGAGAACTCTTTGGATGAAGCTGGGTACTTCTTTGAATTTCAGTAGCTCGCATCATCCACAAATCGATGGACAAACTGAGGTAACGAACAGAAGCTTAGGAAACTTAAAAGCTATGTTGGCAAGAACATTAAGCAATGGGATCTCATTCTTCCACAAATTGAGTTTGCCTACAATCGTTCCATACATCATAGCATTGGTAAGAGTCCTTTTGAGGTTATTTATGGTGCTAATTCTACTGGTCCTTTGGACTTGGTCCCTCATTCGATAACTAAGCAATTTAGTGGAGATGCTGATAAGAGAGTTAAGCAGATAAAGAAGCTGCATGAGGGTGTTAAAGCAACCAAAGAAAAGCAAAATGAGAGGTGTATGCAAGCTGTCAACAAACACAGAAAACATGTGGAGTTTAATACAAGTGATTTAGTCTGGATTCATCGAAGGAGGGAGAGGTTTCCACTGGCCAAATTTGGAAAATTGAAACCAAAACTGATGGTCCATTCAAGGTGCTTAAGAGAATTGGCAAAACTACTTATGAGATCGAGCTACCTGAATATTACAGAGTGTCCCCAACATTTAATGTTGTTGATTTAAGTCCTTTTCATAATCATGTTGACGAAACAAACAAGGACTTGAGGACAAGTCTTTTTCAAACAGGGGAGATTGACATGAGAGTGCTTAATTTGCTACAATCTGCTCATATGGACCTTGATGATGCTATGGTATATTTTTCAGCCCACAATGTTGCCTCATAGTTTTCAACTCAGCTCACTCAAATATGACAGCTCATGAGCACATTCTTCGGATAAAGTTACAGCTATTTCAATGTGCTTTTCTTCATTACCAAGGAATGCATTAAAGAAGTTAGTTACCAGTTGTAAAACACTTAATTTTGAAATTTCCTATGCATGAAGGGTTGTTTCATGCACTAGCACTTATTTTGGTGTTTAGGGGTTAGAAAGAACTTTAGAAACTGATGATATTGGCAGAAGCTCTCTTGGAGTACTCTCTTAAACTCTGTATCTCTTAGATACGTCTTTGAGTGGTAAGTATTTTGTTTGTAGTTTTGTATCCTTGTTTATTATCATTGGGGTAGTGATCTTTCTGTATCCCTTTGTGATTTTAAACTTGGTGATGGGTTTTCTTTTCGATCTTATTAAAGTTTTATTGTGAGTTCGTTCCTTTTCTACTATCGGCTTTCTTCGGAAATCCATTCTGCATTACCCCCCGGTATCACTGATACATTATGCCTTGTTTGCAACTATCGATGATTAGCAACTTATTTTCAACCCATCCTTAAATTTCTAAAAGTGATGCTAATTTCTTACGCTTATTTTGATTGTTCCTTTTCAGTTTTCTTTTCTTGAGATCCTTCTGTCTGTTGTTGTTTTCTGTAACAAGTAATGAAAATGTTTAATTCGTTAACAACCTTATGCAGAATTTTCATGCAACTCTCAGCCAGAGACAGAGATTTGTATTGATTCATAAATGTCAGAAGAGAGTGAATTCTGTCCCATTTGTCATCAGTTCAATGTTGAAGAAGGTAAAGTCTGATTTGAGTAATGGTGACTCTGGTACAACTGAACCTGATATTCTGTTGGAGAAATTATTTGAAAAGACGCAGAAATTAGAAATGATGAGTAGCGATTCTCATCTTTCTGAGGATTCTGAACAAGGTCTGAACCTTGAAATATCGGAGACTGATGTTGAAGCTGCATTTTCAACTTTATGGAAGAAGGAAGAAGACCTCAAGAATGCTGAGTGGAGAGTGTTGCAAAAGTTGGATCAGACAAAGCAAGACTTGGAGTGGTGGGAAAAAGACTTTGCTGCTACATTTGCGAAGCAAAAACAAATGGAGAAAGAACTAAATAAAGCTCATGATGATCTCATTTTTCAGTTCAGGCAGATCGAGGAACTGTAGGTTGTCGTTGAAGAGCAAGGCAATGAAATTGCTAGATCAGTCTTTTACTTTTCCAAAAGGAGCATGAACTGGGTGAACTCCAAAAAGATGTAATAAAAAAGGATGAAGAAGCCAGGCTGCTGAGATCAGAACTTGAGTTTAGAGATCAGATCATATGTGAGGCCAATTCACTAATTAAAGATCAAGAGACAAAGATTAAAGATTATCAGAAAGATGTTGAGGAAAAAGAACAAGATTTATCTAATTAGCAAAGAAGACTTGAATTGAGAAAAACTGAACGAGAGAGGCTAGAAGGTATGGAGGCTGAGCTTGAAAAGAAGACTTTAGAATGGTCATTAGCAAAGAATGAGTTAAGGAAACTGAGAGGCTGCACCAAAGGACATAAGTGATATGAAAGAGGCTTCAGGAGACTACATAAGAATAAGATCACTTCTTGCTGCTGTAAGGTCTGAACTGGTCTATTCACAGGAATCTCTTTCTTTATCTCGAAAAGAGATGACAGATGAAACACTTCAATTTGAAAGACAAGCAGCAGAACTCAGTGAACAAAAACTTTTACTGGAGTCGTAGTCTGAAAAATTG